>NC_089798.1:1152500-1175000 GCF_040412425.1 Macrobrachium rosenbergii | reverse complement strand
GTTGAATTGCCTGAAGAATACAATAAGTTGCAGTCAACTGCAAAATAAATCGAGGTGACAATTATTTGTAAGATCTCAGAGGTCTGAAATAACCGAAAAGACTTAATATTTAGTTATGCAGTTTGGTAACTTGGCAGTACAAACCGAATTCATAGTGATGATCCCCTGTGAATTACAGGTCAAGGGAGAACAAAAGCTGGTGTCAATAAAGATAAAACATTTACAGTATATAAATCGAGAGGGCGGCTAGTCAGTCATTAGCGAACAGATCCATCAAACGAGGTCTATAGGTGAGGTTATGGCGTCTCGATTCATCTTAGCAGCAGCTGTTTCTCTGCATAGATAAACACATGTAGTGATAATGGTTTGAAGTGAGTTTGAGAAATACACCTTGAGACTAAATCAATGTATGATAAAATGCTTTCAGGCTCTGTAAGGAGTCACTGCCTGTCCCATGCATAGTCTTAAGGGTAGCTGGACCTTGGGGGAAAATGACCTTTATGCGACCAACAGCCAGTAGTTATCGAACCTTTGAAGTCCCGAGTTGTTTTGCGGCTGCCTTATATAGCACTTGGAAAATATAACTCACCTGACTATACAGGAAGTGGCCCAAGTGACTTCTAAATTAGACACCAAAGGGGGAAAGAAAGAAAAAGAAACAAAATTCCGAATGAACCCAGTAATCCCCGCATTACGTTTTTGATAGATTCAAGAGAAGATACTGAAAAATACGTGGTTTTCGCAAGTTCTTAATCGTTTCTACATTGGGATATAATTACTGTTTTCCTTATGACGGTCAACGAGGAACAATTAAAATTGTTTTTGTTTACATAAGTTATTTTTCCTATAATATATTTAGGCATCCCATGTTAATGGATTTGCCTCTCTGGTTGTTATTTTATGAATACAATACAATATTCAGCGCTTCCGATTTACTGCTTTATATCAAGGGTAATACCTATCTGAAACTACCCAGTATATTCTCGATTTTCATCATTCATCGATTCAAATATATGCTAATAGGGTCTATAAATCCCTTTCAAGTTACCAAAAGCATTGCAATACTAGTTTCAACATGAGAAGATTATCCCCATTCGTATCTATATATATATATATATATATATATATATATATATATATATATATATATATATATATATATATATATATATATATATATATATATATATATATATATATATAGAGAGAGAGAGAGAGAGAGAGAGAGAGATATAGAGCCTGGAATAAAATCAGCTTCCGGCAAACTTATAAGAGAGGAAGAGGATTCATAAACAAGAGACTTCGAGACTGCATCTTTAACTCGATTGTTTGGGGTCAATATCCTCCCGTCCTGTAACAAATAGTTAACGAAGGATGATATGCTCTGATTAGAATTAACATTGTCATACAACAAAGGATGGGTCTCCAACATACATTTTCAACTTGTTTTGTATATAGGATGTTATATCTATATAAATATATATATATATATATATATATATATATATATATATATATATATATATATATATATATATATATATATATATATATATATATATATATATATATATATATATATATATATATATATATATATATATATATATATATATATATATATATATATATATATATATATATATAGAGAGAGAGAGAGAGATAGAGAGAGAGAGAGAGAGAGAGAGAGAGAGCTGTAGATGCTTATTGAAAATCAGATGCTTTGGTAATCTAATAGCACTGTTATAGTTAGTCCTTAGTAAAATTTATTTTATGATAGAATGTGGACAGAGTATTTGGTATTTAAAATAATCAGAGAATTTAGAACAGTTTTTTCTTATTCATTATGATACAATTATTGAATGAAAATCATATTTCAAATTGCTCTGATGGTAATGAATAACAATAATGGAACACATGATATATATAAAATATACACGTCAGTCGAAGGTCGATAACTGGAAACAAATGATGCGATGACATTATGATGATTAAGAACCAGAACAATAAAGGGGTTTCAACCTATATGCAAATAATAAAAATAACGTGAATATTACTAACAGAGATTATAAAACTGAACATTACAGACTGAACAATTTCCTCTGAAATAAGAAAAAGAAGCTATGATGGGCTCTACGACAGATGTCGCAAGTTACTATAAATAGTAGAATGGCATTTATAATTCTAGCGCTTTCTCGAGTCTAATGAGAAATGTTTAACGAAAAACCAAATGGAATGTGAAACGGTACTAATTTGGAACAATTAAAATGTATTGATAAATTTTAGAACTCGATTTACATAAACGGAGTAATAAAAAGCTCGTCCGAAGGTAGCCTGAAAGTAAATGGAGTGTATTTATTTATTCCATGTGACGAATTAGAAATTATATAGCTTACACTGAGCATAACGGTTGGTTTTAGTTTTCTGTTAAAGCAAAACTACTGAGATGGCTTTGTCTTTTTCTGTCCGCACTCAGACCTTAAAAACTACTGAGGATAGAGGGCTGGCAATTGGTATGTTGGTCATCCACCCCTCAATCAGCAAACATACCAAATTACAGCCCTTTAGCCTGAATAGCTTTTATTTAATTTAAGGTTAAAATTAGCCATAATCGTGCGTCTAGCACCGCTATAGCCGCCAACAACATAGTCCACCATCGGGCCGTGGCTGAAAGTTTCATGGGCCGTGGGTGAGAGTTTCATGGCCCGTGGCTGAGAGTTTCATACAGCATTATACACTGTACGCAAAACTCGATTGCGCCGAAGAGACTTCGGCGACGCATTTTTTACTTGTTTTTCTCGAAGACCCTCTAAAACTGTCAATACTTATAACTTTCTATAAAGGAATCCATTTGTAAGAAGGTTTGAATTCCGGATCATTTAGAAAGAGAGGATCTTTTTTATGGATAAAATAGTACACATGAATTTGGGTTATATGCGTCATAAATCCCCAGTGAACACATTTTATGGACGATAAAATGGCTTGATAGAGCAACAATATTTGAAAGAAAATCTTTACGTCCATCTGTTTCTATGGTGCATTTCGAGATCGGATAAATGGGTCTGCTCCTTATATCAAACGTCGTTATTTTCCATACCTATTTATCTATATATTTTTCTTTTTTATATATAATTCCTGTTTTCAAATTATATAATTCACTTTGCGGCATCAGAAAATTTTCCCGTTTATCCATTTCAAATGGAAACGTCACCGCTACTTCGGAAATTAATTCGCTGGTAGTGATGATAAAATAACTTTCAAAGAGGCTCATATCAGACTGAAGATAACAATATTAATGTCTTTTCATAAAAGATCTTGTAAATCACGTTGTTTATGTAGGAGTTGTAGATATATACTTTCGCAGCTTTCTCAGAAAAATGCAGCGTTCCAGTAATAAAGAACAAGTTTGTGAGATCTTTTATTATTCTTTTAATTCCATAACTTTTTCAATAATGAAATAATTTTATCTTATAGTATGATGCTTTTCGCATCGTCTATATATCATTAATTTCGCCCGGTAAAAATGACTTTTTTCGCAATTTCAGGGCACGTTAATCCAAATATTCAAGGTCATTCTATTTTAATTTACAGAATATAGGGTGCAATGGCTAAAATCATCTACGCCGGGTCCTGAGAGGTGAACAAAGTATTTCTAAAAAATTTTCGCTGATGTCGAACTAGGTCAGGTGAGGTTCTACTAACTGTACTTGAAAAGTTGCGCCCAACCTAAAGAAAAGGGCCGCATAGGGCCACTTTCCAGTACATATATCACCGAACTAAACAATAAGGATATACACAGCTTCATCCCTTTAGCATATAACTCTTTTATTATGATATAACATAATAATATTTCCACTATTAAAGCAATGCTAGGACAAACTATCCGCTCTTTAACAGCATTTAAAGCTTGTGTCTTGTCAGCCGACAAGAACATATACGCGAGGTGCTCTCTTTACCGCTTTTTGAAATTGGATAGTAAATTAAAATGAGTTTTTCAGTGCTGAACTAGCTCTACATCATACATCGAACCATCGGAACACAATATTTGTACAGATTGCAGCTATGCCTTGATGCTGTGATATATCTGATTTTAAGGCAGGTCATAGGCATATTATGCCGTCGACGCATCTGTACCATTTCAGAGTAAACGTAGTGACATTTGGTAAGTATATGATTTCATAAAATTCCATGTCTATATTTGAGAGAGTTGCAGATGAGCGGCATCTCATTGTCAAACCAAAAACCTGTGTATAAAAACAACCATTAAACGTAAAAATATTATCAATTATGCATAACTTTATCAGCCTAATGGAAACATGATGGGAAATAAGAATATCTATCATTCGCTTTTTATTGTAGAAACTGTAGCAAGTGTCGATGGTAACTTTTGTATACTGTGATTTAACATCAAACTAATTAACCTTCAATTTGTGTCTTCACCTTGCATCTTTGTTATAAGATGTTCCTTTTATAGGAAATATATCAGAGGCACATACTAAAAATAAAGTGGCATCCACTGTCAAAATGAATACGAACTCATATTTGTCGCTAAAACCGTTCGTGATACTCAAGCGGCGAGAGAAAATATGACTGCAATATATATATGTATATTTTTTGGTTTAGAACTGAAAAATTCTTTTATCGAATTGATACAATATCGAGGGCTCACCATGAGCTTCACCACGCTGACACGCATACATCAGATCAGTCTGCGACTGACAGCCACCAAGTTCATTTGTTCTCTTTGTAACAAAACAATTCTCACCCTTAGAAGATATGCAATTTCTCAAATAGGCTCGATTAGTTCAAGGGAGACAATGCACCCTAAATGTAGGAGGGGCTGTCGGTTTGAGTCTAACAAATATATATATATATATATATATATATATATATATATATATATATATATATATATATATATATATATATATATATATATATATATATATATATATATATATATCACACACACACACACACACACACACACACACACATATATATATATATATATATATATATATATATATATATATATATATATATATATATATATATATATATATATATATATACATATATATATATATATATATATATATATATATATATATATATATATATATATATATATATATATAGCCCTTTATATATATATATATATATTTTCTCTCTCTCTCTCTCTCTCTCTCTGTTCTGTAAGGTAGTTGCAGTTAAGGCTATCTTCATTACTTTGTAATGGGGGAAATTTATTGAACGGCCAGTCCCTAGTGTCTGCTATTGTTATCGAAATGTGGACCAAACATTAAATAGTACAGCCTAGGTTTTCAATTGTTATTGAGAGTTACTGGATAAGTTATTGACATATTGTGTAAAATAATATTTGGAGCCCTTTGAAAACTAGTCTCCAGAAGGGCAGGATATTTACTCAGACATCATTGGAAATGAAAGAAAGAAACGGTGCAGGCGCTTTCTTACCTTAGGTGTAAATTGCCTAATTTGCTGTATTATTCTCACTCAAATACTGTAACTTAGAGAACTAGCGTATTAATTCTGCCATAGTAAATTTACATCTCCCGAGCTCTTGTATTTAAGTCTGATCTTGTTGCAAGATTTCATTAAAAGTAATCTGTTCCAAAATCTTCCAGTAAAGGGGGTTGTGGTGAGGGGCGTTGCTACCTTAACTGCTATATAATATTTGCTTATAATAGTTATCTCTGAATAAAAGTAGAAAAAGTTTAGGTTACGTTTGAATTTATTAACTTTGTAGATTTATCAAGACCAAAATGATAATGATCTTCGTATGGTAGCGGGAATTCACGTCTCGACTAGAAATAGTTGTTGTTGTTGAGGGAACAAGAAGAATTTTACCCTTCATTGAACTTCAGATCAAGATTTACCTTTGTAAAGTCTATGCTATCTTTTGCCATTTCTTACATTCATTTCCTACAGATATCATGACTATATATATATATATATATATATATATATATATATATATATATATATATATATATATATATATATATATATATATATATATATATATATATATATATATATATATATATATATTTGTGTGTATACATATACACACACACACACACACACACAGACACACACACACACACACACACACACACACACACACACATATATATATATATATATATATATATATATATATATATATATATATATGTGTGTGTGTGTGTGTGTGTGTGTGTGTGTGTGTGTGTGTGTGTGTGTGTGTACTTGCTCATGGTACAGTTAGGGAATATAATTACTTTCTTGCATTTATTGATTATATATACCCTTTTACAGTTAGTGAGTATATGCCAAGTTATTTAAATATTTATTTTCCCGTGCAGAAACCACTTGACATTAAAATCCATTAAAATTCTGCAAGCAATTTCAAAATCAGAGAGAACGAAGGTATAAAAAAATTTAATAACCTTTACTTTTTCATCGAACAGCGTAATATGCCTCTTTCAACTATGTTCGAAAACTTTCCTGTGTTGTCCCCTGGGACTTTGATTTTTAGACGTCGGCTTTTCCTTTATTTTTCATAATAAATTTTTTACCTATGATCCAGAATACTTAATATTTGATAAGAATTTTAGAAAAAGTAAACAATATTCCTGTTCATAGTTCATAGTTGATGATTTTTCTTTTCTGCTACGTAACTTAACACAGTACGCTAATACAGCATCTAGTGTACTTAAAATAATGAAAAACCTTACTAAAGATATATAGGAAGTGTATGTGTACTTCGTTTTAACCATCATTACCCAACCGATAACTAGAGTTCTTTCACAAGAAATGCTTACTTTGAATTTGCAACAATGTGTTCATGTTAATTAGATAATGTAAGCCAAAAATGCCTTCTGTTTTTAGAGATGTTTACTTACCAGAGGTGAGTCAAGGCTTATGTGTACTACGTTTAGGAAAACAATGAATGATCATGCATAAATTATAAGCAAATTACTCGGGCTTTTAAATTCTAATTTAAATTTTATGCCAAATCACTGACATATTACTAACCCTTTATAACCCACACAAATTTTATAATAATTGTAAGAAATAGTAAGAAAGACTTCTTAGTGTTTACGCAAAAGAAGTCAGTTCCACAATGTTTTTATAAATATTGGAAAATTTCTGCAATTCGAAGTTTTTATGTTATCGATATATTCAATTATAAAAAAATTACCTAATGATTAATATAATCCATTTAGTTACTTATGCAATACAACTCTTCTCCCAATTGCAGATGATAAAGGTTTTGTAAAAGGACTATATATATATATATATATATATATATATATATATATATATATATATATATATATATATATATATATATATATATATATATATATATATATATATATATATATATATATATATATATATATATATATATACACATCTATTAAAAAGACCAAATGCGCTGACCACGTATATTTCTTTAATAATCATCAGTAAATAGATCAGGTTAGGCCATCCAGTGCAGCAAGAGAATACAAACATATTACAAATAAATTAATAGCTGTCAAGCTGGCAAGGGAAATCAGCATTTATATACGTCTCCTAATGTTCTCAAATAATTCTGCCCCATTTAGGGTTGACTCGAAGGAGGATATTTTAGGTCGATAGTCGGCAGCCATTAAATACGTCTCTCTCTGACTTATATCTGAATGAATGCCAAGATTAGCCTCCCACTCTGTCTCTTTCTCTCTCTCTGATTCATAAACTAACACACTCTCATATATATATATATATATATATATATATATATATATATATATATATATATATATATATATATATATATATATATATATATATATATAAAGCATAAGCGAAGGGACAGTCATCTAATTCATATCTAATTCATACAAACGTTTATTAGCCACCGTTTCGCAGTCGCATTTTTAAGGCTGAGAAAAACACCTGACATGTGCAAATGCTTCGTTTTCAACCGTAAATATGTTCTTATGTACTGTCTTGGTATCATATATATATATATATATATATATATATATATATATATATATATATATATATATATATATATAGATATATTGAATTTTACCACTTTTTATCAGCTGTCGGAAGATGTCTTACCAACATAAAAGCCGAGGCCGGTCGGTATTTACATCCGTTTTTGTTTCTTCCCAGTGATGTTTCATTTATAAAAATCATATACATTGTACACACACTCACATACATCACACACACACACACACACACACACACACACACACACACACACACACATATATATATATATATATATATATATATATATATATATATATATATATATATATATATATGTGTGTGTGTGTGTGTGTGTGTGTGTGTATGTGTGTATGTATCTGTGTGTTTGTTAAATCGAAATTTAACAACTGTGTTGGCCTCTAACCTAATAGCCTTCACAGGACTGCAAGTAATATCACGCTCTGATGGCACGCTGGGCACAAGCAATTAAATGGACCTTATTTGAAGTGGACTGTCTGAGGAGGATCAGTATTTGCCTTTGCTTCCTCATTGCGTAACTTCGTTTAACTTAGTTTCGTTGACAACATATATATATATATATATATATATATATATATATATATATATATATATATATATATATATATATATATATATATATATATATATATATATATATATATATATATATATATATATATATATATATATATATATATATATGTATATATATTGTGTGTGTATATATACATATATATATATATATATATATATATATATATATATATATATATATATATATATATATATATGTGTATATAAATATATATATATATATATATATATATATATATATATATATATATATATATATATATATATATATATATATATATATATATATTATATATATATATACATATATATATTTCTAACTTGCCACAGGACCGAACTCCGGTCTTTTGGTGAGAGTCCAGGGCATTAGCAATTCGGGCACAAAGGTCATAAAAGGAGTTAGAACCTAAGTACTTACGTACCTAAGGTTCTTCCCGGGCAACAGACTAAGGCCTAACGTACCAGCGAATTTTACCAAACTGGACTCTCACTCGAAAGACCAGGGTTTGGTCCAGTGGCGAGTTAGAAATTAATTTCTGTGAAACTCGTTCTCATGTGTTCATTTCCATATTTGTATGTACATATGATTTATAAATAATATATATATATATATATATATATATATATATATATATATATATATATATATATATATATATATATATATATATATATATATATATATATATATGCAATGCATATTTATGCTAATGATCATTACATCTTGAGTCAGGATGAACTTCAATATAAATAATACTTCTACAAGACTTATGTCTTCTATGCTTCCACATGAAATTATCAGCATAATGTCAAAAGCCCCAAGTTTCTGCATCATTCACTTCTTTCTTACGCTCAAGCTCTCCTTTTCCGGATATTGAGGGGCTTCTGTCTCTCAATTCTTCCTTTGTATGATTCTACCTCTTTCTTCCCTCATATCATCGTTTCGCAGTCATTCTTCCTTTCTGCTCGTTTTTCCACATGACCAAACCATTCCAAAATCTTCTGATTGATCTTTTCATATTTGCTAAAATTTATGCAACTCTGTGTTCCTCAGCTTTTTCATTTTTCTGCAATCAACATTTGTCATGCATACCATCCATGCCAACATTTTCCACGCTTCTCTTCTCTATTATAAAGTCGTAGTAACTCAAAGAAAATATCAGTCGATACGACTGTCTTCCATTGACACTTTTCGTCTTAATTATCTTTATTCTTCCTTTGCTCAATCTTCTTCAACATCTACTTCATTCATCATCCATTACATTTGCCCACATGAATCTATATACTTTAAACGTTTTCGTTTTCCCCTCCCTGCCTTGTCCGAATTAATTTTTCCATCTTAATTAGTTACGTGTACCCTCATAAGTTTACTCGGGATCACATCCATTTCGCAGTTGCTGCCACTAGTGTATTAGTGTCAAGCACTTGATGTTCTACAAGCATTACCATTTTTTCCATTCAACTTTACATATACGTCCCCTTCCTTTTTCTGATTTCTAACATTTCATCCAAATAGATCTTGATAAAAAAAAGGACGTATCTTACTACAGTTTCAGATTAACTTTACATGAACGCTGTCAATTTCCTGCCTACTTGTTCTACAGTAGATCTCATTTAATTTTCATAATATAAATTTGTATGTACACTTAGGAGAGAGAAAATTTTGATGAGTGACCGAGGTATATTTAACCAATATTTAACTAAAGAAAAAGTCAAGTGGATGAACGTTCATGTTGGAGAGGAGGGGGTTAAAATAGAGCAGTAAGGGCAATTAAGCCAAAAATGAGCAAATGGAGGGGATGGAGCCTGAAGAAATTTAGTTCTCAGTCGATGGAGTTAATGATAGGAGAGAGGCACAAGTGGGTGACCAAAGAGTTCGTGAGGAAAAGGTATTTTTTAAATTTCTCGGAGGAATATATGTTCCTAAATATAAGTGCAAAAGTTATAGAGGAGACTGTAAAGATTTGATGGACAAAACTTTACTTAATATACCAAGGAAAGTTTACAGTAATTATTTGTATGGAGAAAGTAATTATAAGAAAGAATGTTTTGTGTTGTAAAGGTTGGTTTTAGACACGAAAGAGGCTGAGTGGACTAAGTATTTGTTACGTAGCACTCATGTGAAAAATTTTAAAATAAAGAGAATGAACTACATGAAGCTTGTATGAATCTTGAGAAATCTTTTGATCAAAACACAATGAACAAGGTGTTACGGATATTTGGTGTAGAAAGTAAACTAATAAGTGCGAAGAAATATTTAAGATATAAACGCAGCATTTTGGCTCTTTAGATATGTTTTTAAGGATAGAGGGATACAGGAAGTTAGAGAAATCACAGTAGTTGGAAAGTTGTAAGATAAGGAGGGTCTTGAATTGAGTGTGAATTGGTGATGGTAATGAACAAGTGCAGAGAATAGTGAGAATTTTAACGTGCTTGTATGAAGAGAGAGTTGAGAGTAAGCAAGGCCGAGAGTAAGATTACGAAGTAAATGTGATCTATGAAGAAGAGAATGGTATAGTGATAACTTAATATAGTAATCAAGATGGCCAAATTTCTCACCTGTAAGAAGCAAGTATATTTCTAGGTCCTTGATGCTAGAGCTTAAACCTATTGTGAAAAAATGATTTCATTACTTGGACAAATATATGGAAGAATTTTAAGTGTAAATTTGTTGACATGTATCAGAAGATTTTGCTATGTAGACGTTTATGTAAATCTTTTGACAAAATGATTTACAAGCGGATTTTTTTTTTTGTACGTGTATGTTAAGAAATTTTTGGAGTGGCTCCAAAACATAAACGCAAAGCTATCCAAGATAAAAGTAAAAAAATCAATGAGAAATATTTATGGTGAATTTAAAATGAGAGTAAATAAAGAAACTCTTTGCGCATTTTATATATGAAATATGTATACTATATAGTTGAAATTATATAACTTCAACTGTGAGAATTTCTTAAGATTTATTGTAAAATACACCAAGTGGATCTTGCTAAATCAAATTAGAGAAATATTTCACCAACCACTGTATATGAATTATTTAACACAATTGTCACTAATGGATGAACATTTTTATTATTATTATTATTATTATTATTATTATTATTATTATTATTATTATTATTATTATTATTATTATTATTATTATTATTATTATTATTTTTGATAAATTGCAACACATAGGTACATCTATATTATATTACTATTTGTAAATAACAGTAATGCATGCACAGATGTTTTGAAAAAATAGAATTAATTTATGTTTCTATAAATTTTACCATGGACCTCGCGTCTTATCACTCAATAAATGCGAGATTTCAACTTCTAGTTTAAAAAAAGAATACTACTCCTAATCTAAATCGGAGAGTATAAATTTTTTCTAGTAAAGTAACGAGACACCCTTTTCTCAGTGTCCTCTTATTAGTAATTTTTTTTTATTCGTTTACATCAGCGAAACTTTATTTTTATGTTCTACTACGACGATGTCACATTTCTTTTATTTGTAATATCTAAACTTAAATTTCTGTTTCCATCAATAATTCGTTTCTTTTTTAGCTAATGCCTTATAACCAGGTTAACAAGAACTGAAGGTGAATGGAAGAAGTAATAAGAGTTTGCTCACATAAGTGAATGTCCTATGGCTTGGCTGAGAAGGAAAAGAACTCTTAAATGTGAGAAGTATATGAGATGATGAGTAATTACGAGGTCACCTGAATGAATGAGGAACTCTCTCCTTTTGAACAACATAACATTACCGAAATTGTACCCATGGAGAAGTCATAAAGATCACTCCTATGGCAAATGGGAAGCGACCATCTTGAGAAATGGTATACACTTCAACATCTGATCTGGTGACTTTATTCTTAATTGAAAGGCACACGTAGAATATCTTATGCATATGTAGTCAGTAGCGAAAAACGACATAACAATATTAATTTGGAAATATTTTGAATGCTATGCGATGAAAATTTGATCTGTAGAAAAGTCGCATATAAAACATAACACATTATCTCCGATTATAACTTTAAACGTCTATTATATAACTTGAAGATTATCATTCGTGACGGATATTACAGTCATCTTAGTAGGTAGGGGAGAGAGAGAGAGAGAGAGAGAGAGAGAGAGAGAGAGAGAGAGAGAGAGAGAGAGAGAGAGAGAGAGAGAGAGAGAGAGAGAGAGCTTTAATTCCTCATAAAATATTGTAAGACTACTGGCAGTATTTTTTTTCCTGTTCAGATCATTACCAGTGGTGCGTGTTACATTGTTGAAGTACGAATGTTTTTTACCATGAATCAGGTAGATTTTTGACGGAGAAAACTTTGCCCTTCGAATAATAAGTAAACACAGCTTCCTTCGGTCCTTCAGAAAAAAAATAACGGTAAACATCAGCATGAAATAAAATAAAAATAAAGCTTTTCCAATTTACATGCTTTGCTTACTGATGCCTGATTGCTTTCAATAGCATACAGTATTAAAATTCAAAAACTCTATCATGCGATAGCTAAATTATTAATTATTTAGATGATAATTCTCATATTTTTTTTTTTACTGAGCATATGTCAACGAGGCCTTAATACTGATAGGTCGTCTAAAATATATTTTGCCAAAAAATTGACTTCTTATTCACTCCCAGTGCTCAAAATGTTTCGAGATTTAAATAAAAAATAGGTAGGAAATTTTCGAATATATACTGTATAAATATATATATATAAAATTATATATATATATATATATATATATATATATATATATATATATATATATATATATATATATATATATATATATATATATATATATATATATATATATATCGGAATTCACTAAGAAGAATCGAAGGACATTCTTGTAAAGTGTTTGCCTCTGCTCTCGCTCTCTCTCTCTCTCTCTCTGTCTCTCATTACAAGAATGTCCTACGCCTCTACTTAGTGAATTCTGTATATGTTAAATGTTAAAACCGAGTGTTTGCAGTAATCCCTCTTTCCATCGTATGTAGTCTATTTAAAAACGCCTTGGAATTAAGACGGAAGATATTGAGCTCCATTTCCTCTCTGCATATATATTTATATATATATATATATATATATATATATATATATATATATATATATATATATATATATATATATATATATATATATATATATATATATATATATATATAATGGTGCAGAGCTAATGGAAACTCAAGATATTTTGTCTTGATTACAAGGCATTTTTAAATAGACTGCATACGGTGGAAAGAGTATTACTATAAGCACTCGGTTTTAACAAATAACATTTGAGATTAAAGGAGTAGATAATAATTTTAATGCTTACAAAGGTCACTGCAATTGACGTAGCTCTTTCGACTAGGAACAACTGTCTTAGATTAACTCATGTACAATAATCGCTAAGTAGAGGCAAAGGGCATTAACAAAGATTACTGTTTAAATCGTCTTAGAACATCATATGCAGAAAGGTCCAGCTTATATATCTGGACGTAAGTTAATTAACATTGTTAGCTGTAGTAATGTCAATTTCTATGAAGTGTTCATTCTTAAGAAAATGTTGGATGTCTGAATCCTTGTAAATATTTCAAAATCCACTTGTAATAATAATAATAATAATAATAATAATAATAATAATAATAATAATAATAATAATAATAATAATAATAGCCTATCTGTAAAACTTCCATTGCCTCTTACTGAAATAATCGCCTTTTCTGAAACATCATTTGCTCTCATGATACCTGAACAATTAGAAATCCCGAATAAATGCTCTATCTTATATGTCTGCTGTTTTTCTGTCTTAAACGTCTCAGATCAGTCTTAAATGGTCATACTTACTCATTATGAAATCAAATGTCTTTGAGTTGTACAAACAACGTCACTTCTGGTGTTACCATTTCTGAAAATAATGTAATAAACTTTAATATCCACGCTGTTATTCGCCATTACGTTTGTGACATCTAAGTTTTTGAGATGTTTTATATTGACAATGTAGATAAACGCATCACGAACCAAAATCATTAATGATAAAAAATCAAGTCATAACGAAGAACTAGATAAACAACGACGGAAAGGAAAAGTGACTGAGATCTTAAGAAGAACATTACAAAAATATTTATTTTAAAATAATTTTTTATATGAAATTAGATATAATGCAAATCAAACACAAATGCTACTTTTGGCAATTCAAGGTGATTAGTATTGTAAATATTTCTTAAGCGACAATGAAACAAAATGTGAAAATGAGTGCTGATATTCTGCAAATATGGCAATAAATAAATAAATAAATAAATAAGCGAGCGAGTAACAAGCATAAAGCCGAACAAGTAAATATGTAGATAAGCAAGGCGGTCATTAGCTTAGTAAGCAAGTAACGGTGTCGTAGACAGCCAGTCTTGATTTGGACCATCAGATTGCTTTTGACAGGGCAAAGATTATCTGCAAGTCATATAATACCAATAACAGAAGAATATTAGAGGGAGCCCTCATCAGACAGTTGGACACTTTCCAAGAAGACGTTCTCACCGACCAGTTAATATGACTGACAGCCAATCTGCAGTTAGATATTTCAGAAGAAATTGCTCCTTCGGCCAGCGAAAGACTTAATTACCTATACAATAACAAGAAGACGCCTTCAAGAAATGTTGATGCTCAAGGGAGGCCGCCAGATTGACAGTTTCCATTTTAATTGCTCTTTTAAAAATTACGTATTTGTACTTTTATGTCTTTGTAAACTTTGTAATTTTTTTCTCAGTACAGCTGAAAGGGAGGACCTTAGCGAAGGTCGAAAGCTCCTGTTCTGTATTTTCTCACTGAAATTTTGTTGTATAAAATGGCTTTTTCTTAACCACTCGAGACAAACACGAAGAATGTGTTTTTATCACTAGATAAAAATTATAATTCAAAGAAATAACTAGGAAGCATTGCTTCTATGTTGACGAATACCATTGTTTTAGAACAAAAGACCACTAAATATTCTCTGAAACTGTTTTTAAAGTTCTACCACTATCCTAACGTAAGTCTCTGTCTCTCTCTTTTTTTTTTTATTTTTAACAAATGGTGCCTCCTATATCACATAATGGCAGCAGCAGTTTTTGAATCCTTCTTGGAGTTCTGTTGCTGGATATAAAACTATGAAAGTATTTGGAGAAACAGTTTTCTAAAATCGTTTACCTACTAATTTTTCCGGTGTTTTGAAGATAAATACATCATAATAAAGAATGGCCGGAGCATAGAGGTCTTTAGCTTTGGTCTTACTGTCAGATTTGAACATGACGAAAGGTCTAATGTCCATCGTATACTTGTTCAAAATGGTAGAATAAAGAAGATCCATGACGTAATAAAACTCGACCTGTCACGAGAAACGCTCGACCTTTAAAGGAGAAAAAATATTCCTAAACGGTCGACATGTCCTTGGTATTTGAAACCTTCAGTGCTAAACGTGTGTGTGCGCGTCATAAATAGAAAAAAAAAAGAATTTTTACGTATTTGATTCCCAAAAACTTTTTGATAGGCTTTCTAGTAAAAAAACTTGAATCTGGTCTTAGGAACGAAAATAAAAAATCTCCTTCTACGGGAGGGTTTGATATTTGTTAAGGATGAAGAGCAAGCACGAAAGGAATGAAATACGTAAGCAAACAAGCAAATAAGTAAGCGAATAAACAGGTAAGCAATTTGTCAAAGAAGTAAATGCACACATATGTAGATAGATATATATAAATAGATACTTTATATTCAATAATAACCTACACGCCTGAATCATATATATTTAATTAAAAAGAGTAGATCTATATCAAGAGAGAGAGAGAGAGAGAGAGAGAGAGAGAGAGAGAGAGCGAGCCCCCTCGAGTATACTGAGAGTTGATTTTGGAAGTTATTGGTTCAAAATTACCTCATTGTACAATCAGCAGAGCGAAAATAGCACTTTTAAGGAACTTGATGTGTTTTGAACCTCGCTCACAGACTATGTTCGCCGAATCGTGCCACATTTGAGAGAAAAGACGAATGTTTACGGGTGCTTTCAGCTATAAACGCGACCCCCAACTATCATCAAACAGAATCCTCAGGGTAGTGGAAATGGCTAAGTGCCACAAAAACCTTTGAGTTGTTAAGATCTTAGAAAAAAGGTTTATAGATTAAAGAAAAATAGTAGGCTGAGCTGAGGTTAACAATGGGAAAATCATTTGCACATGAGAGGAAAGTATTGAGTAAAGACAAGCTTTATCTGAAAATTTCAAGTAGCGTGGAAAAATGATTAATGTCATTAAAGCTCATTTTTGTATACGATTTGAGATAGCAATCTGAGAGAGAGAGAGAGAGAGAGAGAGAGAGAGAGAGAGAGAGAGAGAGAGAGAGAGAGAGAGACAGAGACGTAGTGTGTTGGGGGTATTAAAACGCACTGGATTATAAACTAGAAACCATCACTGAAAACTATATCACTCGTAAATTGTATCTCATCTTGGAAAATGGCTGTGGAGATAAGAGAGTAAGTTCAAATATTAATACTTTCTTGCAGAAAACCGTTGATATGCAGCACATTTTTTTTTTTACAAGAGGGTGGAATCTCGTTTTAGCAAAATCACTTTTATGAATTTTGAATTTCCTTTTAAAAATATAGTGTAATGCTTTAAAAAAAAACTTGCTGATGATTTTCGAATGTAAAGGTATCGTACTTGTAAAAAAAAGTAAAACAGGTAAGAAGTGCAAGACAGAAATTAGACAAAAAATACCAGATTCGACTAACCGTTGAGTATCTAGACATACGTTTACGTACGGCCGGTGTGAAGGAACATATAACCTATCGGAAAAATATTTGTATGACTAGGTTAAAGTTTTTGAAAGTTTTGGTTAATTGAGGCTGAAGTATTTCTCAAGGTTTACCTGTTTGAGAAATCCTGTATGAAATACAGTTCCACAGTGATTAAAACCTCCAGAAATAATCAAGGTTGTGGCTGTGTGAACAATCCCAATTGTTCTATTACTGAAAGCATTAAGGTCACAAGAATGGAACTTAATTTACCCTGTGGAACTTAGGGAGTTGAGGAACTGGCCAAAAATTCTACATTCTTTATGATTTTTTTTTTATTGTTGATTACTAACTAAGGTTACTGTCAATCTGATATTTCAAGTATGCAAGCATGGAATGAGTAACCGCTGGCTTATTTAGTGAAGTGAGATCGTGTTTAAATTCAGTGAATGCTGGAACAAAAGAAAATGAGGTTAGGAAGGTAAACGTGTACAAATCACACTTCAAATGCATTTCACAAGAAGTTACGCATGTGGTTGAGAGTTTCTTCATTTGTTCCCCACTCAAATTTATTACTTTTATTTTGTTTCGATAGACTACCGAAGCGTTTAAAAAGCCATTTTGTAATAGCATGAAGAATATAGAAAATCGCATCCACTAGCAATAAAAATCGGGGTGCAAATAATTTGTAAGATCCCAGAGTTCTTCTAACTAACTGAAATGACTGAATATTCGCTTATGCAGTTTGTTACCTTGATAATACAACCAAATTCATTATGAGAAAACCCAACATACCTACGAAATGGAGGTAAACGGAGAATATAAAATGGTGTCAGTGAAGATATAACATTTATGGTATATAGCCGAGAGGGTGGTTTAGTAGCTAGTTAGTCAAACAAGATCCTTAGGTGAGGCTGTGGCGTCTCGATCCGTCTTACCAGCAGCCGTTTCTCTGCATAGGTAAACAAGTAGAGTGATGACGGTTTGAAGTGAGCCTGAGAAATACACCTTGAGACTAAATAAGAGTATTATAAATGCTTCCAGCTTCTGTAAGAAGCCACCGCCTGTCCCAAGCATACTCCTACGGGTAAGCTGGACTATTGATCTTGAAGGAAAATTACCTCTGTGTGATCAACAACCAGTAGTTAACGCACTTAAGAAGCCCACGAGTTGTTTCGCTGCCGCCTTATAACACTGAGAAAATATAACTCATCTGACAAACAGTTATATGCAATACGTGACCTAAGCCACTTCTAAAAGAGACAACGAAAGGGGAAGGGAGAAAGAAACGTAATTCTGGATAAATCCCAATAATTCACGCAATATTTTTTTTTTTACAAGGTCCAGAAAAGATATTTCCAAATACCAGTTTTCAAAAGTTCACCATCGTTTTCTACAAGAGGATAAATTTAATGCTTTCCTTTTGACAGTCAACGACGAGCAATTCCAATCGTTTTTTTTTTTTGCATAAAAAGTTATTTTTTTAAATAATATTTTTTGCTATCCTGTTTTATTTCTTTGGCTTTTTGGTTGCTATTTTATAAATGCGATAAAATACTCCGCTCTTCCAATTTATTGTTTTACATCAAAGGTAATACTCAACAAAAACGCCACAGTATGCTTCCGATTTTCATCATTCATTGATCCGATACGTCTCTATAGGATCTATAAATCCCTTTCATGTCACCAAAAGCACTACAATACTGATTTCAATAAGAGAAGATTATCCGCATTCGTATCTATCTATCTATCTATCTATCTATCTATCTATTTATATATATATATATATATATATATATATATATATATATATATATATATATATATATATATATATATATATATATATATATATATATATATATATATATATATATATATATATATATATATATATATATATATATATATATATATATAGAGAGAGAGAGAGAGAGAGAGAGAGAGAGAGAGAGAGAGAGAGAGAGAGAGAAAAACCAAACCCTGGAAGAAAATCAGATCTCTGCAGGAAACTTAGATGGAAGGGATTCATAAACAAGACTCCGAGACTGCATCTTTAACGCGATTGTTTAAGGGTCAATATCCCTCCCGCCCTGTAACAACTAATTAACGAAGGAGGAAACGCTCTCATTAGTGTTGACATGGTCATACGAGTATAACAGAGAACGGGTTTTCAACATATACTTTCTTGTTCTGTATATATACATACATACATATATATATATATATATATATATATATATATATATATATATATATATATATATATATATATATATATATATATATATATATATATATATATATATATATATATATATATATATATATACATATACACACACACACACACACACACACACACACACATATATATATATATATATATATATATATATATATATATATATATATATATATATATATATATATATATATATATTTCTGACTCACGTCAGGATCGAACCCAGGTCTCTCAGGTGGAAAGCAAGGGCGTTAACCACTGGGCCATACAAGTCTAAAAGAAGTTGGAACCTGAGAGCAACTGCACCCTGAATTACCTGGGCAAGCTAACTGCTTGCATACCAGCGAGTTTTCCCAACTTCCTGACTCAGCAATGACCCAATAGACAACATTTCATTGAATTATCCCTTCTGAGTGAATAAGATAGAAATCATCAACACACAATCACGTGTGGAACAGAAATAAATTTCTGACTCACGTCGGGATCGAACCCAGGTCTCTGGTATGCAAGCAGTTAGCTTGCCCAGGTAATTCCTTGGGTGCAGTTGCTCTCAGGTTCCAACTTCTTTTAGACTTGTATGGCCCAGTGGTTAACGCCCTTGCTTTCCACCTGAGAGACCTGGGTTCGATCCCGACGTGAGTCAGAAATTTATTTCTGTTCCACACGTGATTGTGTGTTGATGATTTCTATATATATATATATATATATATATATATATATATATATATATATATATATATATATATGTGTGTGTGTGTGTGTGTGTGTGTATATATATGTATATATATAATATATATATATATATATATATATATATATATATATATATATATATATATATATATATATATATATATATATATATATATATATATATATAGAGAGAGAGAGAGAGAGAGAGAGAGAGAGAGAGAGAGAGAGAGAGAGAGAGAGAGAGAGAGAGAGATTAAAAATCATGAATATCAGATGTTTTTCTAATTGTCAATAGCACTGTTACAGTTAGTCGTTAAAAATTATTTATTTTATTTTGGAATGGGGCCAGAATATTTATTTATTCATAATAATCATTGAATTGATTAATTTTTTTATCTAGAATAATGGAATGCATTCAATGCAAATCGTATTTCAGATTGCCCTAACGGCAATGGTTAACAATACCGGAACACATCATTAATTTATGGGTTGCAGGGTAAAAAGAAATGACAGCTAATCACCGAATTCATTGGGAACCTTGAAAATAATCAATTAAATAATATATATGTCAGTCGGAGGTCGATAATTGCAAACAAATGATGCGAATATCAATATTTGGATTGAAATCTAGAAAAACTGGGGTGTTTTGAAATATAAGAGCAATTTAAATAATATAAATAACACTAACGCAGTTTTAGACAGAACCGTTTCTTCTGAAATAACAAAAGAAAATATGATGGGGTTCAGTATAGAAGTTGTTAGTTACTATAAATAGAATAATTGGTCGAAAAACAAATAGAAAACGAAAAGGCACTTATTTGTGACTGAAATGTGGTGATAAACTTTAGAACTCCATTACTGATAAAAGGAATAATAAAAGCTCGTGCGTAGGAAGCCTGGAAAGAATAAGAGCGTATTTATTCATTCGATTTTATTTATTTACTCCATATGCCAATTTAAAAATTGTACATAATAAACTTAGCAGAACGACTGGTTTTAGTTTTCGAAGATGCTGTAAAACTGTCAGTACTTGTAACTTGCTATAAAAGAATTCATTTGTAAGAACACTTGATTTCCAGCTGTACTGGAAGAGAGGATCTTTTTCACGAATAATATAGCCTACATAAATTTGGGTTATACGCATCGTAAATCTCCTGTTAGCACATTTTATGGACGATAAAATGGCTTGATGGAGCAACAAAATTTGAACGAGAATCTTTGTATCAATCTGTTTCTATGGTGTAGTTTATATTTCGAGATCGGGGAAATAGGTCTGCTCCTTATATCAAACGCCGCTATTTTGCGTATTCGTTTTTGCGTTATTTTCTCATTTATATATAACAGTTTTAAAATTATATATCTCACTTTAAGGCATCAGAGCTGAAGCAGCACATATTTTTATTGTTAATTTTAGTTTCCTGTAAAAAAAAAATATTGAGATGGCTTTGTCTGTCCGTCCGCACTTTTTCTGTCCATCCTCAGATCGTAAAAACTACTGAGGATGCAAATTGGTATGTTGATCATCCACCCTCCAATCATCAAACACACCAAATTGCAGCCCTCTAACCTCAGTAGTTTTTATTTTATTTAAGGTTAAAGTTAGCCATAATCGTGAGTCTGACAACGATATAAGACAGGACATCACCTGCCCGTGGTTAAAGTTTCATGGGCCGCGGCTCATACAGCATTATACCGAGACCAAGGAAAGATAGATCTATTTTCGGTGGCCTTTATTATACGCTGTACAAAAAACTCGATTGCGCCGAAGAAACTTCGCCGCATTTGTTACTTGTTTGCTTTTGCTTTCGACGAATAAGTAATCATAATAAGGTTTCCCATTTTAACGATTTCCGCTGGAAACGTCGTCGCCACCTCGAAAATTAATTCGTTAGTTGTGATCATAGAATCACAGAATAATTTTCAAAGAGGCTCATAGCAAACGGGAGAGAACAATTTTAATTTTCATTTCGTGATGATCTTGTAAATCACATTCTTTACACACACACACACACACACACACACACACACACACACACATATATATATATATATATATATATATATATATATATATATATATATATATATATATATATATATATATATATAATCATGAAGCTACAAATGTCGCTTAATATCGAAATTCACGCTACCTCGGTATATCTCCGTTGGAGAATTGTCACCGAAGGGGAATTTATATAAGTGAT
>NC_089798.1:1112500-1150000 GCF_040412425.1 Macrobrachium rosenbergii | reverse complement strand
AATCTTACTTTGCAGCTCTCTCAGAAAGATACAGAGTTCCAGTGATAAAAAACAAGTTTGTGTAATTTTCAATATTCTGTCAAGTTCATATCTTGTACTGATAATGAAATAACTTTACCTTACCGTATGACATCTTGCGCTTCGTGTGTATATTATACTAATTAATTAGCTTTGTACTTTCAGTGCGTGGTAATCCATTTATTCTAAGTCACTCGATTTGGATTTACGGGATATAGGGTCGCAATGAATAAGATCATTCACACTGGTTCCTATACGGTGAACAAAGTATTTTTTTTTTACGCTAATGTGGAAATCGGTCAGGTAAGGTTCTGCTAACTGTGCTTGAAAAGTTGTGCCAAACATAAAATAAAAAAAAAAAAAAAATTACCAAAGTGTACCTATAGCTCAGCTTTCCAGTACAGGTATCATGGAATTACTGCAAGATGCACCAGCTTCATTCTTTTAGTCCATTAATACTTTCATGATGATATATAACACATAATATTTCCACTATCAAAGCAATATACATCTCTTATTTTTATTCTTAAACAGAATTAAAAGCGGTGCACTAATTTACTGTCAGCCGGCAAGGACATATATAAGAGGTGCTCTCTTTAAGGGTATTTGGAAATGTGATATAGAATTAAAATGAGTCATTTAGTGTTGAATTAGCTTTACATCATTCATCTAACTACTAGAACAAACATCAACATTCAAAATGAGGAAATGTAAGTTCATCAACGATTGTAAATATTGCTGCCATGCCTTGATGCTGTGATATGTCTGATTTTTAGACAGGCATACATGCATAACTCCATCAATTTTCTAATAGCTCCTGAGACAGTAGCAGGCAGGCTCCATCCGTAAAGAGAAAAATTCAGAGCCATTCGCGGCCGTTATATCTGACTGTAATTACATGCTTTTATTTAGCTCGACTTCTGGATCTCTCTGTCTGTCGTCAAATCTTGTAACTCAATTTTCGACCTGTTCCCTTCGTCCGATGGAGTTAAAATTCTACTTGGTTACTCAATCCCGGTGACAATACAACCTTACATAATCGGCAGGTCAGCAGTGATCTCTAGTGACCTTACAGTGACTTCTAATGACCCTACAGTGATCTCTAGTGACCCTACAGTGACCTCCCAGTATTTCCAGATTTTTCACAACTTCTTTGACTCGGTGAAGAACTCTTCGGACTTTTCACAACTTCTATGACTCGGTAAAGAACTCTTCGGATTTTTCAAACCTTCTTTGGGTCGATAGGATATCAATTTCGGTTACAGTTTCTGTCAAAACTAAAAACAAAAAAGAAAACATTTAAAAAACACGCTTTTATTAAAATGCACTAAAAAGTGAAAAATAAATCTTTTGAGACACACCGCACCAGGATTTTCTTACAATTAATGTCTACAAAAATAAAAGAGTGGGCCCCAAACATGGAAGGAAATGCTATAAGAAATGAAAAAAAACATATTTCTTTTCTTGTAGCATTTCCTTCCATGTTTGGCGCACACGCTTTTATTTTTAAGCATGATTAATTGTAAGAAACTTTGAGACGATTTATTTTTCGCTTTTTAGTGCATTTTAATAAACGCATGTTTTAAAAGTTTTTTTTTTTATTATAATTTTAGGTTGAAATTAACTACATCCTTTTCACCTACAACGTTCAGCGTGTTTACAAGTAAATAATGCGAATAAGATACAAACGGAGATTAGTTAAAGTGGCATTTTAATATATTTCAAATGTTGTTAACAAGGTGTGGCAAATAACAGAGCATACTGAATATTAGAAACATGATGAGTTGATGTAGGTTGATAAGTTGTGGCACGGCCTGGAGTCAGAGGTTGTTTTCTGAAATTGTAAATAATGCTTTAATTCAATGTTGTAATGCATTCATGTTTAGAAAATAACTTTAGAATGTAAAGGAAATCTAAATTAATTTCTAGGTGCAAAAGTACCGGAGGGTCACCAGATGAATGTTTTATAATTGTCAGAAAGGTTCTGAAATACTTTTCATTTATATTAGTCTTTCAGCGAAAGGCTTACTCTCTAGGAACTCACAAAGAACGAAATTTTTATTCTATTTTATTTTTGTTAAAGTTATTTAGGAATAGCTTTAAAATATAAAGAAAATGAAAATAAATTTCGTGGTGTAGAGGTACCAGAGGGTCACCAGATGATTGTTTTATAAATGTCAGCAAGGTTCCGAGGTACTTTTTAATTTATTTTAGTCTTTCAGCAAGAGACTTACTCTCTAGGAACTCACAAAGAACGAAATTTTTATTCTATTTTATTTTTGTTAAAGTTATTTAGAGAATAGCTTTAGAATATAAAGAAAATGAAAATAAATTTCGTGGTGTAGAGGTACCAGAGGGTCACCAGATGATTGTTTTATAAATGTCAGCAAGGTTCCGAGGTACTTTTAATTTATTTTAGTCTTTCAGCAAGAGACTTACTCTCTAGGAACTCACAAAGAACGAAATTTTTATTCTATTTTATTTTTATTTTGCAAGAAATAATATCAGGCGGTAAGCGGAAAAAGATGATGGAAAAAGATGATGAAAAATAATCAATTTAAAAAGAACTGAAATAAAAGTTTTTCAATATTTACTTCTTATTAAATTCAAGAAGGAGGTACAGTAAATTGGTTTTAAAAATGCATCTGTATTATGGTTAATTCTTCTGTTGTATGTACTGAAATAAATAAGTTACCGTTCCGTGTTCTTTAATTGTGTCATAAGCAGATTTGAAGGAACTAGGAATATTTCTTCCTTAATATATACTTTAGTTCTAGGCAGAGCAAAGGTCGGGAAAAGCAACCATTTGCCACCGGGGTAAGTTGACCGTTTAATTGATAAGAAGCGCGTAACCCTCTGTCTACTCGACAAGAACTGTCATTTATAACCACAGTTGTGGAGCTGTTCTGTGTGTGTGTGTGTGTGTGTGTGTGTGTGTGTGTGTGTATATATATATATATATATATATATATATATATATATATATATATATATATATATATATATATATATATATATATATATATATATATATATATATATATATATATATTTATATAATATCAGTCGCTGTTGCTTAATTAAAGAACTTAAAATACATATGCTATAAGGGGAATATGAGAGAAGGGTGCAGGCACTAATGAAATTAAAAAAAGCTACATGTGAAAGGAAAAATTTAAAGATGTTTAAGTTTCTAAGACCTTGATACCTAAAGAAAATATCTGCAAGGTAAAATCCATGTGGAAGTACATGAAGCTGTAATTCTTAAACAATGAAAAAGGATACAAAACCGGTACAGAACCATAATGTATAAAAAATATGTATATTTTATGGTTGAACTGTCACAAAGAATAATTGCTCCTGCTGTGAATGAGCTGTAAATAAATGTACTAATCTCGAAGCATCAAAAGAAAATCAAGGTTTAACCATTATTACAAATAAAGAAACGAAAATAATTAAGAGCCAGTTTCATATGGAAAAACAGAAATACCAAGGCTAAAAAAAACTAAAAACTGGAAAACTACGAGGGTGGATATTGCAAAATCTGAGTTCAACAGAATGTAATTGAACGGTGACATTTATTCGGAAACTTTACCAGGTTGCCGCAACTACAGCCGAATAAAGAAAAACAAGGAAAGGAATGAACTAGGAAAAAAAAGGAAAGAACCGGACTGAAAGAAACATTGCCCATAGCAAAAGATCTTAAGCAAGAGGTCTTATCAAATATCACGTGAAGCGTAATCTTTATGATGGTAAAATAAGAAATTATGGACCATCTTTTTTATGATTAGAAATAAGAAAAGTCAGCAGGTTTTACAAAACGGATTAAAATAGGTGTTATCTAAGTTACTCTACAATATTTTGTAGTAGAAAGATCTATGAATGTAGTCATTAGGCAGGTTTTAATCTATCTGATTTTATCGTGTTTCAGTTTCTGATTTACTCTTCAGATATCTTTATAATTTTGATGGCTAAATTCCTAAGTGATTGGTAACGTGGATCATATCAAATTATCAAATGTGTTTGATTTTCCCCTATGATCAGTTGAAGAGTTTTAACGTAGATACGGAACATATCATTTCCCTAAAGCTGAAAAAATTATGGTGACTATTTGATATCTATTTACAAAGTGGTTAGTTGTTACATTCTGGTATGCATATATCTCTACAACTTGAGCAAAATTTCCGAAATTGGGTAATTTCCATGAAATGAATATCACGAAATTCTGAAACAGGAAAATGGAATTTTAGCTTTACCAAAATCATATTACGAATTTAAATTATAAACCCTAATGAGGGTCACAAGTTAACCAAAACAAAGGTGTTATTACCAGATATATAACCTACTAGCCATTATGATGTCGTTGTCAACTGTATATTGATTTTGTCGGTTTTTCTTCAGAATATTCTGAGTAATTTACTTGTCATGTAATCAATCTGGCGATATCTGCCATCATATATGAGCGCAACATCTAATTTTAATGAATATATAAGATTTATTGCAGACGCTGTCTTATTTGATTTTCAATGTATATTTTTGTGAGTGGAAGCATTATTATTATTATTATTATTGTTGTTGTTGTTGTTGTTGTTGAGTGCTATCGTATTGTTGTCATCATTATTATAGGATTCACAACAATGCGAAGTAAAGCGTATCAGCCCAAACGGTGTTTAATTAGGTAATCCGGTTAATGTAAAGGCTCAGCGTATCGAATAGACTAATTCATATCTGTTATGTAACTAATGAAGGACTAGGGTATTATTATCATTACTATATCTAGGCCCCAGTCCTTTTTCTTTTTTACCCTTCCTTCGTTTAAGAGCATCGGTAATTAACTATCCTATTCAATTGACGGACGATTATATTACTCTTATGAAATGCTGCGTATAGGATTTTTCGTATGGGATGTCCACAGAGGAAATATATCTCGACATGCATATGCCACTGCGGAAAGCTGAGATATAAGTGAATTCAAGCAGGAGAGAACCCCGCTTCTGGCGGTATGATTACAGTAACAGTTGAATACGGATTATCGTTTTCCTATAATTCAGATTCCCTGAGCGATGCGAAAGTTACCGGAGAGATTTTTAAGGCTTAAGGATTCTATTCTCTTGCGGCTTCTTGAGTGTTGTTATAGATTTCGTCATGCCTCACACAATAATAAGTTCAATCAGTTACAAATGACATTTACTCACTAAGAAAAACTGTCTATATTTGGATAAAAATATAGTGGAGTTATCATGGAAATAAAAACGAACTCGGATTTTTTCGCCAAAACCGTTCGTGACACTCAAGCACTGAGAAGGAAGAAATACGATAACAATGATATCTGTGCATTTAGCAGAGAAGCCCGTGGCTGACAGCCACCGCATTCATTGTACGCTGTGCTCAAGGAATCTTTTCCTCCTTGGAAGTTATTAGTATATAACATGTCATAAGGAAAAGCAGATAAGAACTATATAAAACAGTGTGGGGCACTTCAAGAAAGAACCCTCTCCATTTGAGTCAAACTAACATATTTTTTTTTTTTTTTTTTTGCTTCTTTAGGGTACTTGGAAATATAGCTATACTCGTCATTTAGGCACGTGGAAAGTTTGGTAAATGGTCAGCCCCTAGTGTCTGCTCTGGATGTTGTCGAAATATGGACCAAATATTGAATATTAAGTGCTTGGATTTTTAATTGTCCCGGAGGAATTTTACTCAGACATCATTATTGTAAATGGAAGCAAGAAACGGTGAACATTGCCTTTCTTTATAAGGTAGAAGTGTAAATTGTCTATCTATGTTAGTCAAAATACCTGGAACAGCAATTTGCTGTATTTTCCTCATTCAAATTGGAATTTAACTTGTAGAACTAGCGTAGTAATTTAATTTTGGAGAATTGAAACTCATTAAGATCATGAAGATATTATCTTTTTAACTTAGTCTGATCTTGTTGTTAAATTTCATTAAAAAGCCATGTGTTCCAAAATCTTCCAGCAAAGAATCACTGGTAAGGGGCAATCAGAATTTTGTCCTCCGTTGAACTCTAAATCAAGATTTGGTTTAGATAAGTTGATGCTGTCTTCACGGTCATGGACGATAGTTTGGTGGTATATCAATGCCTGTTTCTCAGTAGCTTATATAACTTATCTGCAAGCGTTAGTCAAATTACAATAAAACATATATATAAATCCGTCTTTAGGTATATATTCTGATTCCAACGGAACAGAAAAAATAGGCTTTTATAAGTTTCTACATTCATTTCCCAGGATATATGACCCTTGTCATATGTTATCATTTTTTGTGAGTTCTCTCAAACAAAGCACTTATAAATTTTATACACAGCTATTTGGTAGATTCTTAACATATTGTTTTATAATTAGAATATTCATTCCACATATGTAAGTCACCCCCAAAGCTTTCGACCCCAAAAAGTGGTTCATCCTCTTAATCCGAGGACTAATCACCGCTTAGGTCTACTTTTCCATCCGCATTAAGCGACAAAACTATCGTAAATCCGAATTGTAAGCCAGTAGTCACTTGATAATGCCACGGAGTGGTGGAACAGCTGTCGTCACAGAAAACAATAAATGGAAGAATGAAGTCTGTGAATCGGAACAAACTCCGACGGTATGAAGTTTCATGCAAAAATCTTACTGATGGTACTAAAGCAATTACTTTTAACGAAAATTCCTAAAAGAAAAACTGTGCCCTAGAAGTATGTATGTATGTATGTATGTATGTATGTATGTATGTATGTATATATATATATATATATATTTATATATATATATATATATATATATATATATATATATATATATATATATATATATATATATATATATATATATATATATATATACTGTATATGTGTATACACACACACACACACACATATATATATATATATATATATATATATATATATATATATATATATATATATATATATATATATATATATATATATATATATATATATATATATATATATATATATATATATATATATATATATATATATATATATATATATATATATATATATATATATATATATATATATATATATATCTTTGCTTCCTCATTTTCTGCCTTCTTTTAATTTGGTTTTGTTGACGACTCACACAAATACATTTAAGCGTGCCGTCATAGAATATCAGCGGGATTTCCTTTTCCATCGGATTGCTGGAGCAAAACTGCAACGTGGAGATTGCTACCTGAAGTTCAGGCAATTAATACACCAACTTCGCGATTTTCTGGCTGCAGACCTTGTTAGATTGGCATTCGGTATTGTCGGTGTTCTCGCTACCGCGGTTGGTGCTAGGCATGCAGGTGTTTTTACGGCAAAGTTAAGCAGGCTATGCGAAAATTCACCCTGGAGTATGTTTACTAAAAGCAAAAATCTAATGAACACTGTATAAGCTCATCCCCTATTTCTTCTCACCAAAATGGGCTTTTGCGTTTGGGCTTGAGTTTTGTCTTGAACCTAGCTCAGAGCATTTAATAGCTTAATTTCCGTTGATAAATTTAAATATTTTCATCCCGGAATAGACATCAATTTTGTTAAAAGTTGGATAATTTCTCACATCCCCTACATAGTGAACGACGTATTCTTCCTAAAAGATATCAGTTAGCTTTAGTTTCTCTCGTTAAGAACACAGATATCAAGATCATCAGGGCTGACAAGGGAGGATCAGTCGTTATCATCGATAAAGTGAGTATCTTTTAAAGGCATATAGGTTGTTAGCTGTCGAAAATACGTATACTCTATTAGCAAGACCGCCAACCATTGAACAGTTGCAGTACAGTTGAATTTCAGTTTAAAAATTTAACAAATCGTCAATAATCTTAATAATAAAGAAAAGGTGCTTGTTCTTACCAATGTTATCGTAAAATTGCCATGTCTTATTTTTACGGAATTCCTAAAGTTCACAAAGAAGGGCGTCCCCTCCGTCCAATTATAGCAACTTGCGGTTCGTCATCCAAGTTGACACAGTGGTTGGCGGAGTGTCTCACCCCTATTTAGGAAAGTTTTCAAAAGCCCCTCGAACTTCATTGAAAGATTAATGAACTGTAATTTGAGGGGACGTATGGTTAGTTTTGATGTTGAACCCTTGTTCACTATTGTACCATTAAGCGATGTTTTATCATCTCTAGAAAGAAAACATTCAGAAGGTGTACTTTTTTTTCGCATTGCTATTAAACCATTTTTAATTCTGATGGCAAAATATACCAACAAAAATTTGCTATGGCTCCCCTCTTTCTCCAGTAATTGCAAATTTGTTTATGGAGTACTTTGAAACTGAATTACTTACAACAATTCCCCTAAGCTTACATCCCATTTTATGGATTCGATAACCTTCCCCGGGCACTGAATTTAGTGTTGAATGGGGAAATAATAGTATTTTACCATTTCTCGACGTTGAAGTCCACCGACCAGGTAATCAATACGCATTTAATTTATATAGGAAGCCAACCCACTCGGAGAGTTACATATATTAAGTCTGTTGACGAAATATGTGCTGGCCTGTGAAAGGCCCATCCGGTGCAGGTGCAGTTATGTTGACATTGGAGGTTTCCACAGTTAGATACAACGGGTATCTGACGCGTTCATTTGTGCCTTCCGATCATGTGGAAGCGTTGTGATCCTTCGGACACTGACCCGGTGTCGTTACGTTTCCGGGGAGCGGTTATTAAGTGTGTGCCTGCATGTGTGTACTCTCTAATGGTATATTATGAAAGGAGCAGACAACAGCAGGGGATTTCGATTTGTGGCTGGGTGTAATTTGCTGGTTGTGCAGTGTTAATGGATAAGAGCTGCCACTGCGAGATACGTTATTTGCGGGCATAGAAAGTAAGATAACTCATTAACTCTTATACCTTTTCCGGACATTATGTGGAAATACCCAGTTTGTGTCGCAGTGAAACTCCTCTGTTCTCCATTATGCACTTTTCTGTTTTAAATGTCTGTCCTTTAAACACCATTTCATGTTTTAATATATGGTATGTTTCTTTTAACAGGAATTCTGGGTTCGTCCTTTGAGGACGAATATTTTTGGAAGTGGTGTTTATTTTGGCTTAGAATAATTATCACCTTTTTACTTTGGTTGGTGACCAGGGTGTTAGCCACTAGTATTGGTTGGTCTAGAATCATTAATTCAATTGATTGTGAATCAGAATTACCTCTAGTTATGATTTCCATTTATATGGGGTGTGAGGCACTCCATTTCATGACCGTAGCTTTTGCTGAAATACTTTCGTTAAATTTGCAAATAAAGTCTAGTTTTGTATCTCGGTGGTTAATTACAGTAGGCCTTTGCTTGAGGATAGATTCAGTGAGAGTCGTCGTCGAGAAAGAAAGAATGTGCTGACTCAGGCCTGGCCATTGCTACCAGGAGAATCTTAGGGGTGTAAGATGATACGACGCTGTTCTTAAAACAGATGCAATAAGAGATTATGATCCTAACCGACCTGGGTATAGGGTCATATACAATACTTTTCTTATCACCCAATCTATGTTCAGAAAAGTGTAATTTCAGGATTGTTTCTTCGGGCTCATAGAATTTGTGACCCTAATTTTTGAGAGAGAGAGAGAGAGAGAGTAACCAAATACTGTATATCATACATTTAGCCAGTTAGGATATCCAAAACATTTCATTTCCTTAACCTATCTACCGCTAAAAGGTCATTCTGCAAGAATAGTAACAAAACGCAAGCGAACTCCAAAAACATTTTAAAACTGCCTTAATCCAAAGAATTAGCAATGTTAAAAAAGGAAACGTGCAGGATTTTGGATCAACAGAAAACTGATTTGGTGGTCACCTTTAACAACTCGTTAAAACAGAAGCTCTGTAAGAAGTCTGTTAAGAATCCTGAATTAAATTCTGGTGTCTACATTATTCCCTGTAAAGACTGTGTCCAAGTCTATGTTGGGGAGGCTGGAAGAGATTGTTCAGTCAAATTAGCCGAGCATAAAAATGCATGTAGGACCGAGCCCAGTAACGGTCCCGTAGCCAACCAGTCTTGATTTGGACCATCAGATTGCTTTTGGCAGGGCAAAGATTGTCTGCAAGTCACATAATACCAATAAAAGAAGACATTCTCACAGACCAGTTGATATGCCTGACAGCCAATCTGCAGTTAGATATTTTAGAAGAAATTGCTCCTTCGGCCAGCGAAAGACTTAATTTCCTATACAATAACAAGAATACGCCTTCAAGATATGTTGATGGTCAAGGAAGGCCCCCAGACTGACAGTTTCCATTTTAATTGCCTTTTAAAAATTGTGTATTTGTACTTTTATGTCTTTGTCAACTTTGTAATTTTTTTCTCAGTACAGCTGAAGAGGAGGACCTTAACTAAGGTCGAAAGCTCCTGTATTTTCTCACTGAAATTTTGTTGTATAAAATGGCTCTTTCTTAACCATTCAAGACAAACACGAAAAATGTGTTTTTATCACTAGATAAACTTTATAATTCAAAGAAATAACTAGGAAGCATTGCTTCTATGTTGAAGAATGCCATTGTTCTACAACAAAAGACACTCTACTAAATGTTCTCGGAAACTGTTTTTAAAGTTCTACCACTGTCCTAACGTAAGTCTCTCTCTCTCTCTCTCTCTCTCTCTCTCTCTCTCTCTCTCTCTCTCTCTCTCTTCGTTTTCTTTAACAAAGGATGCCTCCTATATCACGTAATGGTAGCAGCAGTTTTTGAATCCTTCTTGGAGTTCTGTTGCTGGATATAAAACTCTGAAAGTATTTGGAGAAACAGTTTTCTAAAATCTTTTACCTGCTAATTTTTCGGGTGGTTTAAAGATAAATAAATCACAATAAAGAATGACCAGAGCATACAGAATCTGGTCTCATATTTCGGTGAGGTCTTTAGCTTTGGTCTTACTGTCAGATTAAACATGGCGAAAGGTCTAATGTCCACCGTATACTTGTTCAAAATGGTAGAATAAAGAAGATCCATGACATAATAAAACTCAACCTGTCACGAGAAACGCCCGACCTTTAAAGAAGAAAAAATATTCCTAAACGGACGATATGTCCTTGGTATTTGAAACCTTCAGTGCTAAACGTTTGTGTGTGCGTGATAAATGAAAACGAAAAAAAAACCCAATGAATTTTTACGTATTTGATTCCCAAAGACTTTTTGATAGGCTTTCCAATAAAAAAAAAACTTAGGAATGAAAAGAAAAAATCTCCCCCTACGGGACGGTTTGATATTTGTTAAGGATGAAGAGCAGTTGAGACTTATGCTACTCAAGCTGTCGCTGCAGATATTGGAGATTGTAAGCTGAAATGTTGTTTCTTCCAGTCAAAGTTTATAATTCTGCAATGAAAGGAGGGTTTATTTTTCGTTCTCGTATTCGAATTCGAGAGTTTCAGGTGGGGAAAGGAACAAGAAATAGGAAATGGAATGGTTAAAATTTCATGGCACGTTGGATGTTACAGTAATATAAACACAGACACACAAACTGAAGCTCACGTGCACGTAAACACACACACACACACACACACACACACACACACACATATATATATATGTATATATATATATATATATATATATATATATATATATATATATATATATATATATATATATATATATATGTGTGTGTGTGTGTGTGTGTGTGTGTGTGTGTGTATAAATTATATTTATTTATATTTACGTATAGACATTAAAGCGTTTCTCGCAGGGATGGCAACAAAAGAAAAACAAGACAATCATCACCTCTTCGTACCGCTTTTTAAAGAGCTCATCAGCAGTATTTTGAGCCTGTACTGACTCGGCATTATTAAGTTTTATTCGGCAAGAGATTAAGTTCTTTGATGATGAGGCTGGTCGTTTCCAATACCTATTGCACACCCGTCCGGCTCTCTCTGTCTCCTTACTCGATTAACTTTTCACCAACCATTTAATCTTTCATATTATTATATGACCGGACTATAATGAAATACTCTGGACACATTTTTAAATAAACAAATACTTCCCTACCTTAGCCTATCTCCACACTTCTTTCTCCTTTCAAATTTCCGTATGCAAAATATTTTCTGAGAGCAATTAAAAAGAATCATGATGACAGAGGAAGCTGTTATCGCATGAATGTGACTAGTTTTAACTCTTGAAGTTTATATATATATATATATATATATATATATATATATATATATATATATATATATATATATATATATATATATATATATATATATATATATATATATATATATATATATATATATATATATATATATATATATATATATATATATATATATATATATATATATATATAATATAACTGCTGTGATGATACTAAGCCGTTGTACACAGACACTGCTACCCTAGGAGGTAACGATAGCTAAGGATTCTAAAGAGGCCTGTCCTGAGTCAGAATGCCTAGCTATCGCACGTCAGGGCCTAGAAAGGGAAGGTGAACCCGTTTCTGGGAAGTTTTGACCCTGACAAACATATGGGGGTCGTCATATGTTTGGCATAAGGACATATGTTAGTCATATGTTTGTCATAAGGTTAATATATGATGCAAAAGTTACCAAACGGTGGGGACCATGGGGTTTGCATCCGAATACGCTATATTGACAGTGTAACAAATGAGGGCAATAAAATTTAAAGTATTTTGCTTTTGGAGATATGCGGATGTGTTGCAGATGAGTAGATTACGTGACAAGTGATTTGTCTCAGAGTAGGAAGTTGGATGTTTGTGAGCAAAGTGGGGAAAAAATTAAAGGTCATCGTGTTTTCAGGCATAGAGCTAGGTAAGGTAACAATTCTAGTGTAATGACGACTCTAGGGATTCGTGAAAATGTATAAATGTGGTAGTGTGCATATTTCTTCGTGAAAATTTAACATGGCATAAATAAACGTTTAATTGTTAATGTTTATTGTCCATAAATGGCAAAGCATGAGATACATAGACAAAGTTTTGGTGGCGCGAGAAGTTTATGTATAAGTAAGTATACCTTAGTTTTACCAGACCACTGAGCTGACTAACAGCTCTCCTAGGGCTGGCCCGAAGGATTAGACTTATTTTACTTGGCTAAGAACCAATTGGTTACCTAGCAACGGGACCTACAGCTTATTGTGGAATCCGAACCACATTATAGCTAGAAATGAATTTAAGTGGGATGAGTATCGCGCTATGGCTACTATGCGTATGCAGTTTGAAATGCTGCTGATGAGCCTCCTGTGTAAGTGTGTGACGCGGCTAATGTTGTGGATGTTTTACTGGACCTTGAATTTATCAACGATTCTGCAGTTGAAGAAGCATGAATGCTGTATTTTATAATCCATTACCGGTCACTTTACTAAGTGTATATGTATGTTGATATCCACAATGACTTCTTAACTTCTCAACTTCCTACTGCTGGTTTGGATACAGTCTTTTCAGTAAATGCTACATACTTGCATACACACACACACACACACACACACACACACACACACACACATTATATATATATATATATATATATATATATATATATATATATATATATATATATATATATATATAAATAAACCATAGGACAGTGAAAAATAGAAGGAAAATAACGAGAGCAGGAGTTAATTTTACAATAACATTTTACAATGATGTATTTTCGTGTTCGGTTGTTCAGTTCAACCAAGTCAGATGTTGTTTGGATTGTCATGTATAATCCCTGTGTTATTCAAGATTTCAAGATAATTTTTAACACGTCATGATAGTTTAACAAATTGAATGATATTCAATTACATCTGAGACCTAGCGTACTAAGTTTAAAACGCTAGCTATGAAAACTGGGTGTTATTGGCTTTCCTCTGGGCATTATTATTGGTTTCCAATAAAAGAAAAACCTAAGGCATCTTAGCTGTTACTGATCGGATAACGCTAGAATAATACGGTTTTACTTCATGAACATCCCGTGATCTCTGTTGAGGTCAGTTATCTAGAGAACCTGGATCAGACTAGAGCTAACTCCAGTCGACTCATGCGGCCCCCCAGTGAGTCGCTATAAATGAGGTCCCAGTTTTTTCTCTGCCCTCAGAGAGTCTTAGCGCATGAAGTCTGAATTTTTCTTTACTTAAGCAAGAAGAGTGGCAACTTTCTCTTTTCCTTCAAGATTTGGCTAAGAACTGATTTAATTGATAGTTTAATATGATCTGTTATATATTGGAAACTTTTCATTTGTTTGTTTAACACTTTCATTGACAGTTACTCTTAGTTTTCTGTAAAAGAAAACTGTTGTGCTGACTTTGTCCGTCCACAATTTTTCTGTCCGCACTTTGTCTGTCCGCTGTTAATATCTAGTACTGAGGCTAGAGGGCTGCAAATTGGTATGCTGATCATCCACCCTCCAATCATCAAACATACCAAATTGCAGCCCTCTAGCCTCAGTAGTTTTTATTTTATTTAAGGTTAAAGTTAGCCATAATCGTGCCTCTGGCAACGATATAGGACAGGCCACCACCGAGCCGTGGTTAAAGTTTCATACGCGGCTCAGAGCAATATACCGAGACCACCGAAAGACAGATCTATTTTCGGTGGCCTAGATTATACGCTGTAGCGGCTGTACAGAAAACTCGATTGCGCCGAAGAAACTTCAGCGAATTTTTTACTTTTTTATTTTCAATTTCAAAAGCATAAGTGGAGTAATGCTTTAAGCGCTGAACTCCTTCAGTTTTGCTCTCCTCGGTAACCCAGTTGTATTGCCTGGCTTTTATTTTCAATGAGATGACTGCCTTAGTATTTGACTAATGATGATTGTCACGTTGATATACACAGACTCAGTAGTCATGTTACTCGTTATCCGTGAAGAGGAATACATAACGCGTTTATTCGAACTATAAATATCTGAGCGAAATAATGATCACTAAATGATTAATTGTCAGATATATGAGCAAGCGAATCTCTACTAAATAGGTTACTCAATTAACATGTATTGTAGTTTGTGATCAAAAAATGATCCTGAAATAAAATCATATTCAAATGTTTTACGGGATCATGATAATGATAACAGCTAAACTTTAGAATCAAAAGTGTAATAGGCTTTATGAAAATCAAAATGGTGATCTATCAGAACACAGAACACGGAAATAAAAAGAAATAATTGACTGTAAAACTTCAACAAGTCGTATGACCGGATAGATAAAACACATTTTTAGTTTTCTGTAAAAGAAAACTATTGTGCCGGCTTTGTCTGTCCGGCCGCACTTTATTCCGTCGCACTTTATTCTGTCCGCACTTTTTTCTGTCCAATTCTCGATCTTGATGCAAATTGGTATGTTGATCATCGTCAAACATAGCAAATTGCAGCCGCCTAGCCCCAGTAGTGTTTATTTTATTTAAGGTTAAAGTTAGCCATAATCGTGTCTGGCAACGATATAGGACAGGCCACCACCGGTCAGTGGTTAAAGTTTCATGGGCCGCGGCTCAAACAGCATTCTACCGAGATCACCGAAAAATAGATCTACTTTCGGTGGCCTTGATTATACACTGTAGCGTCTGTACAGAAAACTCGATTGCACCGAAGAAACTTAGGCGCATTATTTACTTGATGCCTAAGTTTCTTTGGCGCAATCGAGCTTTCTGTACAGCGTATAAACAAGGCCACCGAAATTAGATCTATATTTCGGTGGTCTCGGTATAATGCTGTATGAGCCGAGGCCCATGAAACTTGACCACGGCCTGGTGGTGGCCTGTCCTATATCGCTGCCAGACGCACGATTATGGCTAACTTTAACCTTAAATAAGATAAAAACTACTGAGGCTAGAGGGCTGCAATTTGATATGTTTAATGATTGGAGCCCTCGAGCCTCAGTAGTTTTTAAGATCTGAAGGCGAACATAAAAAGTGCGGACAGCAAAAAGTGCAGGCGGACAGACAAAGCCGGCACAATAGCTTTTTCAGAAAATTAAAATGAGCAGTAAACGAAAGTATGATATGAGGATACTACCTGAAAGAATAGTGAGATAAGAGCATTGCAGAACTGGACGCACTTACGGCAAATATACAACGCCGAGAGGAATTTAGGGGAGGATATCTATGTTTTTACAGGGAATCCAGGATAAATTGTTTCCTTAGCGTGTTTTCCAAATACCAATTTCCAGAGTGAAATTCTTAGCCCGAACAATAGGAGGTATTTCATTGGGACTTTAATATGTAAGGTAGAATCTGTTTTAATGATTCTGTAATGTGAGTTTACATATATATATATATATATATATATATATATATATATATATATACATATACATATATATATATATATATATATATATATATATATATATATATATATATATATATATATATATATATATATATATACGAGTATATATATATATATATATATATATATAAAGAATATATATATATATATATATATATATATATATATATATATATATATATATATATATATATATATATATATATATATATATATATATTTTTATATGTTTCCTGGTGCAGGTGGATCTTATGACTCCACAATTATTACTTTACTCGAAAATGGCCTTGTAAGATACCCAGGACATATAAAACACAAACAAAAAAAAGAAGTACACGGAGCGGAGGGCTCTTCACTAGGGAAGTGCAGAAACACGTGGATATAAAATAGTTATATTTGATAGCAATACAAGGTCAAAAGGAAATTAACTGAAAATACGTAAATTGCCGCCGTAGAAGTCCTCCCTAAGGGGGAGCTTGGGAACGCCAGGAACACGGACCAAGGATAATTTGCTACAGGCGTCTTTCTGAAACGATATTTGGACCCACGTTACACATACTAATGCTGGAATTTGGGGATTGAATTACTGGGGGTGCACTGAAGGCGCCAAGGACTCTCGAGGCGTTACTTGTGACTCAGAGGAAAGAAGCTGTGAACACGTGGCCTGGCTTGAACCAAGGAATATCAGGAACACAAAGTTATAGGCCCAGAGATTAATAAATGCAAAAGGCTGCATCGTGACTTAGCAACTCGTTTTGGTACATTACCACATTTGTAGGGGCGCAGGATGACGATCGTCTTCTGCCGAGAAACACGTGAGCGTGGATAAATGGTAGCCTCTCCAAGGTATTTCTTCAAATCGTAGATTGGGGCGAAAAGGGCGCCCTGGGATGATGAAAGGCCGCTGCTTAATGTCAGCTCGCGTTTGGAAGACTTGCAATCCCCTGCAGTCTTCTAAGGCCACGGAATGGAACACGGGGCACACAGGGCGGCGATGGATTCCACGTGGCGGCGAGCGGAAGAGGAGGGCAGGGCAGGCCCAAGACTGACTTGTTCTCGGCTTAACCAAGGGCGCGTGTGGGGAGTGAGGCCATCCTGGCCCCGGACTTTGTTACGGACAGGGTAGGGGGCGATGTCCTTGACCCAGATCGCCGACCCGATATCATAGAAACGATTTTCTTTCCTGTACTAAAGAAAACAGTGCAGTGCCAGTTTACTGTCCTAAACTATTATATTTTCTGGAGCCCTTATTTCCCCGACCTTCAAAGGTTCAAACCAACCCAAAGCAGGAAGGAGAAGAGTTTCAGCTTATTTTGGCGCTACTCTTACAACATATGTGTGTGTGTGTGTGTGTGTGTGTGTGTCTGTGTGTCTGTGTGGGTGTGTGCGTGCGTATGCGCTGAGAATCTACTGGTCACTATTACCAAATAAGTATGTAATTTTTAATATCCACAGTTCCTCTTAATTATAAACAGAGAGATAGATAAATAGACAGATAAATATGGGATGATGATAGAGAAAGTAATGTCGAGTCTTGAAATGCTGGGAAATGGGACGAGATTTGATTGTTTAAAATACCTGGTTCCCAAAGGAAAACATGCTTAAGTCCGCTTGGAAAAGAGAAAATATTGAGGAAACGAATTTGTTACATTATGTACTGATTCGGATATATGGAAAAGAACCTAGATGGAAAAGAATCAGTGACTAGAAGTATGTCTGATCGTTGTTTAGTTAAAGCAAAAGTTGAGTAGATGGATGTTCAAGTTGGAGAAGAAGGGCTGAGCATATCGCTGCAAAGGCAATTAAGATAAATGAGTTTGATATGGAGAAAGTGGGCAGAAAACGGATGAAAAAAGTTCAATGAGTCTGTGAGTGGGTAAGAGTCCTGAATAGGGTTATGGAGTCAACTGAAAATGTTTATGGCCTTTGACAAAGAAAAGAGATTATTTATTGTGCTGCTACAGGATTCAAGAGAAAATATTGTGCAGAGTTACAGGAAAATGGATAAAATTATTACGAAGGTGAGTGAAGAAAGAAGATAGGTGAGAAAAAAATAGAAGAAAATTAGCAACTGCTTCAGGGAGAGAAAAAAAGATTCTACAAGGAGTAAATGTAGAAAGAAAGGTGAATGGGCAAATGCAGAGATGCAGTTTGAAGAAATGCTGTTTTAGATCAATGTAATGATGATAAAAGAGAGACACAGATGAGTGACACAAAAGTGGAAAGGACTCATTTAAGTTTGAGAATGCATAATTTAATTACTGTTGAGGACGTGAGTAAGCAATTAAAATGGTTTAAAAATAGACAACAAAATATGAAGGATATTTTGCCATAAAGGGATGAAAGTCAGTGATTGACCAGGGTGTGTAAGGTATATCTACTTGCGGAAAAGATTCTACAATACTTCGTGAAGAAATAATTATTCCTTTGTATGAAATAGAGGTCACTCGAAGCGTTACATGGGCATAACATTACTTAGTACACCAAGGAAAGTGTACAGCAATTATTTGTACTGAGAGAGTAACACATGACAAAAGGTTTAATAAAGAATGTTGTGGTTTTGGGCAGAGAAAAGGGTGTGTGGATTAAGTATTTGCTATGAAACAGTTAATGCTAGGTTTGTTAAAAGTTCTATGAACAAAGTGTTATGGCATAAAAAGGAAAGCTAATAAGTGCAACAGAATGGTTCTATGATGGAAATGAAGCATTTTGGCTGTTCAATGTCTTGAGGGATTGAGGGACGCAAGAAGCTAAGAATGGGACAATAGAAGCAGGTGCAAAGTTGTGGGACAAGAAGAAAGGGGTTGAATGTAGTAATGTTTTATGTTATCGTGATGGTAAATAAAACTGTAGTGATTTGTGGAAATTTCAACGTGTTTGTAAGAGGAAAGAGTTGAGAGTAAGCATGGCCAATACTAAAGACTATGGCGGGTAAATTGAGTGAGTGTTAATATGGGAGGTAAGGCGATAAAGCAAGATATTCTTATAAGTAATTTGGAGGAAAGATTTTGGATGATGTCAGTATAACAGAAGGTGAGTCACAGGGTAGGAATCCCAAGAAAAGTATCAGGATGTATGCAAATGACTGGAAAGACACTAGGTGGGCCCATGAAAGCCAGGGTTTCAATGTATATTAAGATTGCTAAACAAAATCTCCTCTGTGTAAATGAAGTTTGGATGGTGAAAGGGAAAAAGGAAAGAAGATGGAAGTTCTAGAAACGAATGGTTTACATAATATTTTTGGCAGAAGAAGAACTAGAATGGTGGAATATGTAAAAACACGTTGAGAGATTAGTATAGAGTTTTGCATAAGTGAAAGGATGAACCAGAGCATTTGAGAAGTGTCAGTTATGTAGAAAGATCGGAGAATAATAGGCTGGTGAAAGAGTATGCAATACTGAAAGGAGATGAGCAATGAGGTGTAAGTAGTGAAAATAAGGGGAATTCAAAATCCAGGAAGCGAGAGTGTTCGCAAGATATAGCAGGGTGCCCTATGTCTTAACAGCTGTTAGAAATATTTATGGGGGAGTGATGCAGATTCAGCAAAGTAAAATAGATGTAGGGAATATAATGTACTAAAGTGCCGTGACTGGAATCTGGAATAGCTTTTTTGCAGATGTTAAGGTTCCGAAACTGCACAGATTAGTAAATGAGTTTGAAGGTGTTTGCTAAATGACAAAGTTAAGAGTAAATGGAATGTAAGAGGATGGATAAGTGAATGTTGATACAGCCAATAAAAGAAAGGAAGCAATATTTCCATACACGTATTTAGAATTGCCGTATTGAGTGATGATAGGGTGAAAGAAGCTCAACTGAACAGGTGAGATAAGGAAAAAGCAGATTGTCTGACAAAGATCTGTAGGAAATTGGGCTGGAATATCAGAAGGTTTACGAAACCAGCTCTTTGGAAATTGTCACACCAGTGTTCCAAAGAAGGAAACGATCAACCATCCAAAATATATGATAACAATAAAGTGTTGGTGACTTCAGGAAAGACAATTTTCAAATGTTGGTTGAGCTTGCTTTTAACAACATTTACTTTTTATTCGATGGGTAATATTACGAACAAATAGACCGGCTAACTATGGGTTCCCCTTATCAATAGCATTAGCCAACACCTTACCCTGCCGGTACAAAAGAAAATGGTTGGAACATTGCCTACATGATTCTAAACATAAATTCTATCGGCATGAATGACTCTCTTTTGATATTCGAGAGTGAACAACAAACTGATCTATTTAAAAACTACGCAAATGCAAAACATAATAAAATAAATTTCATCCCTGAATTAGAACACTGCAGTACAACCAGTTACCCTACGCTTTGTCTTGAAACTTAGTTTTCCTGCCACTCAGGCTACTTAAGTAATGAAAAATAATTCTGACAAAATAATGTCATAACTTTATTATACTTCCACAGCAAAAAAATCGCCCCACATTATATTACGCAAGAAACAGAGTATAACCTTCACAAGGACATTGCCGGAATGCTAATATGCGCAGAATAAAGTTTATGTATGTGTCATTTATTCCATTGAAAAGTAATGAAAACGATAAGAAGAATAAACAATACTTAGGCACTTATGGTGTGGAAATTACCTGCCAGTGAAAAGACAAACTTTTATCTTCAAAGAACAAAAAGAGGTGTTGGTAAGTGTGTATCTTTACTTGGATAAATGTGTACAATTTTTTGATATTTATCAGAACGGTTTATGTAACTCTTTAAACAAAAAAGAAAGGTTTGAGATATAAAAATTAAGAGGCGACAATTTCTGTAAAAAATGCATGGAAATACAAAATCATTTACAGTCGTTTTGGGGCGGCTCCAAAACATGAATGCAAAGATATTCAAGATAAAAGAAAAAAATTCAATAAAAACATTTTTAGTGAGTTTTACATAAACGGTCCAGAATTTAAAAAAAAAAATATTTCAGCGTTGTATCACTGGATATGGAAAAATTAGGTTGCATAATTAAAATAATATTATAACTCCAACTACAAGAACTTCTTTGTTTAGAATTAACATGTGGATCATATTACATCATATGAGAGAAATATTTCATCAGCCATTGCATCTGAATTACGAGTATTTAACACAATTATTTCTAATGGACAATCATATATTATTATTATTATTATTATTATTATTATTATTATTATTATTATTATTATTATTATTATTATTATTATTATTATTATTACCGATTTAATATACTTTCTACCCCTTTTTCTAATTTATAACTCATAGGTACCTCTATATTATGTTATTAATTGTATATAACTAATGCATATACAAAGCTCTAAAAAATTAAAACTAATCTAAATGTTTCTATAAATGTTACCAAGATGAAATTTTTTTATATTTTACTTTCAAAACGACTATTCTTATTTCTAATCTAAATCGATAAGTACAAACTTTTCCATAGTAAAGTTATGAGACGACAGTTCTTTTACATTATTGTTCTTTATGAACATTTTCTTTGTTTACATACATCTGCAAAACTAATTTTTTGTTCAGCTAAAATAATGTAACATTTTTTATTATAATACTCGTACATAAACTGAAAATTCTGTTTCTCTCAATAACAATAAAAGTAATCAAGCTTATGAGTACCAATATTGTTGTTCATGCCTTTATGTAACTTAATGCCTTATACCGAGGGAGGACTATTTCATTACTGTCTGAAAGCTCTGATAACCTCTTCTTTCCACTCTCAGTTGTTCTTGTTAACCTTGATATAAGGCATTAAGTTAACAAAATCATGAAAACAGGAAAAATGTTCATAAATTAGATTATTTTCATCCTGACTAAGAGAAACAGAAATTTAAGTTTATTATTACGAAGATTAAAATGTTGCATCCTTTCAGCAGAACATATATACATATATAAATAACTTTGTAGATGTATGCAGATAAAGAAAATATTAATAAAGGAACAATATTAAAAAAAAAATGATCGTATCATAACTTTACTCTGGCTTGCCAAAGAAGGGAAATGCTTTTGCATACGGGAAGGTCATGAGCTGATACAGTAGGTTACGTACGAGGTCTCCTGAGTGAAGGAAGATCCCTGTGCTTTTGAGCAGTCGAATATTACTCCCCGTAGGGGGTTAGTGCCGTCAGTGCACTTACTGCACGCGGTGCACTGAAGGCCTTACTTAAGGCTCTTTGCAGCATCCCTTCGGCCCCTAGCTGCAACCCCTTTCATTCCCTTTACTGTACCTCTGTTCATATTCCCTTTCTTCCTTCTCGCTATACAGTATACCTTCTCCTAACAATTGTTTCATAGTGCAACTGCAAGGTTTTCCTCATGTTACACCTTTCAAACCTTTCTACTCTCAATTTCCCCTTTTAGCACTGAATGATCACATGCAGTAAGTCCCAGTGCTTGGCCTTTGGCCTAAATTCTATATTCCATTCAATTCCAATAAAATATTACTCGAAATTGTACCCATAGAGAAGTAATAGGAATCAGCCAAACGACACATGAGATGTGGTCTTACTGAGAAGAGATATAAAAATCCACAATAGCAGTGATTTTCTTATCAACCAGGAATACGTCGAATATTTTATTCTTATGTATTCATACAGTAAAAAGGAACACAACAATAATGTTGGAAATATTTTGTCTATTATTCGATGAAAAGTCGTGTATAAAAATCACAACACATTATCTCTGCTTATAGCTTTGGGCGTTTTTCACATGCCTTGAAGACTAGCTTTCATGACGGACATTTCAGTTATTTTTTGTAGGTAAGACAGAGAGAGAGAGAGAGAGAGAGAGAGAGAGAGAGAGAGAGAGAGAGAGAGAGAGAGAGAGAGAGAGAGAGAGCTACTGTTCCTTATAAAATATTGCAAGACTTCTGGCAGACTGATATTTTTTTTTTTTTAGATTATGACTAGTTGTGCGTGTTACATTGTTTGGAGTACGAATATTTTTTACCATGAACCAGAAAATTTTTAATCCAGAGCACCTTTGCTCTCCGAATGATAAGTAAACACGGCATCCTCCGGGTACTTAGAAAGAAAAAAAAAACAACGGCAAACCTCAGTAGGAAATAAAATAAAATAAAAAAAACTTTTGCTATTTACATTCTTTGCTTACTGATGCCAGGTTACTTTTAATGGCATACTGTATTAAAATTCAATCGTAGCTAAGATATTATTTTGTAGATGCTAATTCTAATGTTTTTTTTATTGAGGATGTATAATGGGCCTTACTATTTAAATATTCTCTAAAATACAAGAAAAATATTATGCAGTTCGAAGATAAAAACAAATATTTACCAAAATGTAGATTTCTTATTCACTCTCAGCACTCAACATATTTTGTGGTTTAAAAGAAAGAAAAAATATGTAGAGACTTATCGAATATATAAATAGAAAATCATGAATAAAAAACAAGTCAGAAGCATCCCTTAAATCGATTTACGTTAATGATGGACATTGCCATTCTATATTTCTGGAGATGTATTAATCATAATTTCCAAAGTATTTCATGTCACCGCTAATTCAAGAATATACTAAGTATAAAAAAGAAACATCCATAAGCCGATGTTCTAAGTACTGAAAGATAAACAATCATAATTCATAGTTTTTTTTTTTTTCATTGGAATTAATTTTTTTTAAGAAAGGAAAATGAAGGTTAAATTTATAATCTTTAGTTTTTTCAAGAAAAAAAAAAAAATAGCCTTAAAGACATATTAGTAAATCTTTTCAAATATTTTTGGGATGCAAAGGCTATAGATAAGTTGGCAGTAGTTGTAAATCTGAATTTTAGAAGGCACAATAAATATATTAGTCTAAGTTTTAGTGGTTCATACACTCACCTAATCATTAGCTTTTGAGCAACTAGTTTTGCTGCATTGTGAGCTAAAGATGGGATATATATATTTTCACATATATATTCCATTCGTCTCTTCAGCCCGTTAGCTAGGAAATCAAATTTAATGGCGGCTGGAGGAGACGCCACAAGGGGGTGGGTGAACTAACCCCCATATCACCTGATTTGGGGCCTAACCCCCCATATCACATCGTATGATGTTTGTGGGGTTAGAAAGCTGTTAGGGACAAAAAGACCATTTAGGGCCATAAATGAGCTGCTATGCTGACCCTTAAAGACTTAGCTATAAGACCTATTTCCCTTCGACCTTGGCTGGCTGTTGATTGCTTTTCAGATCTACCGATGTTCGTGCCCAACCCAAAAAATCGAATGAGGTGCCCAGCGATCTAGCCACACACATGCACTCCGTCACAGAACGCCAACGCATCAAGTCGGTGCGGCCCTTCTTCCTCTTTAAATTGGCACAGATCGCGGGACTCCTGCAGCCAAAATTCGTCTTTTGCAAGCGAGCTCCACGCACAGAAGAAATACGGTACGTCTGGAAGTAGCAATCTAATGCCAGTTCTGTTTCTTCTCATGAATTTCTCTCCATTTTCAGTATTTCCAACTTTTCATTCTCTTAAACAAAGCCCCTTTATTCAATCAGCCTTAGAAAAACCATTTGCCCCCTCATGACTTCTCCCAAGCTCAAATTAAATTAGTTCAGTGATAATAATTAGAGCCTTCCCACCATAGTGTTACCATGTGCTAATTAAATCTAATTGATCAATTCCTCCATCATGCCCAAGTAATTTCATGTGAGAGAAAGTCGTTGGCTTTGAATGCTAACCTGGGATTCTCTTCCAGAATCCTGTTATCTGGCTCTTCGAGCCGTCTGCCCCTGCCTTGTGAACCAAAATAGCTTAGACATTTAACTACCAACCTACCATGTGTAAGAGTCTTCTGATTACACAGTCCTGGGGCACTAGACAGATCCCCCCTTAGTGAACCAGTTGTGTTAACAACCAAAAATTGTTTAACCAGTCCGCCGTAAAGTCATTGGAGTGTCGAAGTATTTCCGAGCGGTAGCCTTTTCAGATTCAGCGATTAGCTATGCATTGTCTAGCTTGTATTTCACCTTGTATGTGCTTGCTTGCTGCTCAGTCAGCCCTCTCATATTAATTTTCTGATTGCTTCATTTGTAAATAAATTCAGTTTAAAGTTTATAATTTACTGGTTATAATTTACTTAAATGTGATATCAAGGTAAGTCAGCGACCTCCACTTATCTGTTACTTAGATGTGATATCACGGTAAGTCAGTTTATTCATTATATTTATTGCTTACATTCTGAGCGCTTTGCGTTAGCCTTCATGGCAGTTAATTAAAAAATCCATTTTCATTCATCCAACACTAAAGAGGAGCAAGGGGCCTCAGAATGTAACATTATACCTGGAAATCATTATTTTGAAAATTTAGTTAGAAAAATGTTGAATGTCCAAATAAGTTATTTACACAAAATCAAATGTAATATTAGGCAAATCGAACTTCAAAGACAATTATTACTTTTGGTAATGTTTCTGTTCATAATGATAGACTTTCGTATTCAAGATGACACCATTATAAACAAAATGTGAAAAAGACTTGTTTTGCATTTTTCATGAATGCTGCATATGTTGGCGAAATTGTGAATCCAAAGGTGACATACCTAGAAATGGAAATAAATAAATAAATACATACATAAGCCAGCAACTAAATATCATTTAGTTAAAGATAAATATTAACAAAACATGTCAGGCAAACCATAAAAATAAGTTCATGGAAGTCATAAGATAACAGTGAGACAAAATGTGAAAAAAGAGTGCTCATTTGCTGCATATGTGGCAGTGAATAAAGCAATGGAAGTAAATAAATGAAATAATAAGCCAGAAGACAAGTAAATAATCAAGGAAATTAACAGGTAAGTAATAATTCTAATAAGTAAATTCAGCACACATTAATAATAATAATAATTATATAGGATTTCCCCACACTTGAATCGTATGTTTCAATAAAAAGTGTAAATCTATTTGAGAGAGAGAGAGAGAGAGAGAGAGAGAGAGAGAGAGAGAGAGAGAGAGAGAGAGAGAGAGAACCCATCGAGTATTTCGAAAGTTATTGGGTCAAAATCACCTCATTGTACAGACAGCAGAGCGAAAATAGCACTATTAAGAAACCTAATGTATTTTGAGCTTCGCTCACGGTCGATGTTCGCCAAATCGTGCCACATTTTAGAGAAAATAAGACTGTTTACTGGTGATTTTAAACTATAAACGTGGCACTCGACTATCATCAAGCGGACCCTTCAGGATAGTTGAAGTGGCTCAGTGCCACAAAAACGTTTGAGTTGTTAACAAGTCTTAGAATGCTGCTAAACATGTGAGAAGAAAAGGTTTATAAATAAAAAAAAATAGTAGACTGAGCTGCAGTTAATAAGAAAATTGTATTGAATGGAGATAATCACTATCTAGAAAATTTCAAGCAGTGTGGAAAAAACTTTTAATGTCATCAAAGGTTATTTCTATTTAAGTTATGGGTAAGCACTCAGAAGGAGAGAGAGAGAGAGAGAGAGAGAGAGAGAGAGAGAGAGAGAGAGAGAGAGAGAGAGAGAGAGAGATAAACTAGAGGCCACTACTAAACACTCCATTTTACTCTTAAATTGTATCTCATCTTGGAAAATGGCTATGAAGATAAGAAGGTCAGTTTAAATAGTAAGAAATTCTTGCAGGGAACCTATGATATGAAGTACTCAGTGTTTTTTTTTAGCAAAATATCTTTTACGAATTTTTATATTCTCTTTAGAAAAAGTTAAATTCTCTTTAGAAAATGTGAGTATGGCTCTCAAAAAACGTCAGTATCCTCAGGGCAGTTATAATCGCCTCTTCTGAACTTACAATTAACCTGGTTATATATATGCCAAAGAAGAAATTTTGTCATTTGATAACAAAGTTACTAACCCCTTGCCTAAGTACTAAAATTGGCTGTTTAAATCTGATCTCTGAGAAAGTCTAAACTCCCATCTCATCATTCACACTAGTGTAAGTTTTGTCCACCATGTTCAAAAAACAACTTTGAAATCCTGGTAACAACTGAAAGCAGGACTGACCACAGATCTTTTGAATAGACTTGAATTTTATTGCCTGGAATTAGGATCGAACAGGATCCTCATCTTCAGTATTACTGGACAATTCAAAACTCATATTAGATTAGATAATCCTGTATCAGTGAGTGAAGGTTCTATACTGGTAATGATACAAGCTTTTTTCATTTTCTGTAAAATAAAACTATTGACATGGCTATTTTCATATCCGCCCTCAGATCTTAAAAACTACTACGGCTAGAAGGCTGCAAATTGCTATGGTGATCATTCACCCTCCAATCAACAAATATACCAAATTACAGCCCTCTAATCCTAGTAGGGTTTATTTTATTTAAAGTTAAAGTTAGCCATGAGCATGCGTCTGGCAACGCTATAGGACATGCCAGCACCGGGCCGCGGCTGAAAGTTTCATGGGCCGTGGCTCATACGATGTACAGAAAACCAGATTGCGCCGAAGAAACTTCGGCGCATGTTTTTACTTGTTTCAGGTTGCGTATAACAAAATGTCAGCAATGCAGAAAAAACAAGGAACATCTGATCAGCAACAAGATGATGACTGCAGTCAAAAGCCCCAAAACCGATGGCGCCAGTTATAAGTGCATTCGTCCCTTTATAGCGTTCCCTCGGCTCCCTCTCGGCAACACTCTTTCGGTTTCTTTCTATAATCTATTCCCAACATTTCACAAGTAGACAAAATTTCCCCCAAATTATCATCCTCCATTCTCTCTACAGTAGTTGACTAATCTACTTCGGACCACTTAAACCAACCTTATCATATCATTCAACTTACCCTAGTATGCATATTCCAATCAGCCTCTTTCTTTTCGCCATTCACATAAAACAAACGCACCTCACTTGCAGGGCGGGTTGCTTCAAAACTTCCTTTATACATTACAATTTCTGTCTTTATTCATGGGTGTATGTGTATATATATATATATATATATATATATATATATATATATATATATTATATATATATATATATATATATATATATATATATATATATATATATATATATATATATATATATATATATATATATAGATATATATATAGAGAGAGAGAGAGAGAGAGAGAGAGAGAGAGAGAGAGAGAGAGAGAGAGAGAAGCTTTTATTAAAAAAAATGCTTTCTTTTGAAGTACACCACATCTCATGATATTCAGCTTCGTCTACCTTCTTTCAATATCATTTACATATACTTCCTAAGGAAGGGAAATGGTTTAATTCCATTAGGAAAAGGTATTATTTTAAAAGCTTAGGATCATTATGCAGGTTCAAATTTTACATTTTATCTCTGGTTCTAAGGTAATATAATCACTGGCGAATGTTAACAATCTTCTACAAGTTATATAGAAGAAAATTCTATTTATGCCGTTACGTATCTTGCATTTTATAAATTCCATCTAAAATTATTACTACTAATCCATACAGTTACTTATCTTGGTAAACTTTACAGATATTTATTATGACTAGTATTTTTATCTTTCATAAGCTATCCAGCTATTTTAGGCATACGGACTTCAGGCCCCAGTTGATAAGGCGGATAAAATTAGAAATAGAATTCAATACAAAATACGATTCATATTTACCACACATACCATAACTGAAAATAAAAGGTCGTTGAAAAATATATTATATGTATAACCGAGGTTTCATAATGATCAAATACTGAAAATATATGCAAATACAAGAAAAAAAATTTTTTCTGTACCATTACTTTAATATCACAAAGTTAAAATAAGACGAGTAAAATTCCCTAAAATCTGATATATCCGCTTAAGTCTGTAAAATATCGCCGAATTGTGCAACATATTTCCAAAAATGAAGAACGAAAGGAGAACCCTTAATGGGATGCTCATTAACATAATAGCTCCCTGCTCTCCGCCGGCTCTTGGATTTTTTTTTTTTTTTTTTTTTTTATGAAACCTCAGGATGCCCGTGAACACCGTGAAACAAAAATGGAGACATGATATTCAGAAAGAAAACTTTACAGCTTTAATTGTTTCCCTTAATAAAAAGAAAGTATATACATTACAAACGCATACACACACACACACACACACACACACACACACACACATATATATATATATATATATATATATATATATATATATATATATATATATATATATATATATATATATATATATATATATATATATATATATATATATGGCTCTTCAACTACAAATATTAAGCCACAAATGTCGTTAAGTATCAAATTCATATTACCTTTCGGAATGACTTACACAAAAATTATAACAGAAAATTACTTCTTCTCCTGCAAGGATCTGAACCGTGTCCTGGTTTAGAAACAACAACTGACAATGATTTTGAGCAAGAATCGATATCAACCCACCACTACCTTGATAGCTGATTGGTAAGCTTGTAACACGTGGTCAATTATGAATTATTTTTCACTTATGCAACCGTGACTTTTTTCCTATATCCACAACCATTAAGCCACAGACATCGTTTTAACATCCAGTTCACTATACTTAAGGAATAATTAGCACCCAAGGGGGATTATGAGCGATAAGTGATTCGTCCCTAGCAAGATTAAAACTTTCACCTGGTTTAGAAACAATTATTAACAGTGACTTTGACTCCTACAATCATGATTTTTTTTTATATTCACAAATATCAAGTTACAAATGTCGTTTTAATATCGATTTCAATATACCTTAGGAATAACTTACACATAAGGGGAATTATAACTGATAAGCGCTTTGTCCCAGGCGGGATTCGAACCGTCGCCTGGCTTTAGTTATTTTTTGTAAGCATGAAGACAAAAGTGAATGAAAGGTAATTTTGTGAAGTAAATTAATGAATTCAAAACTCTCTCTCTCTCTCTCTCTCTCTCTCTCTCTCTCTCTCTCTCTCTCTCACCCCTTATGTATCTGTCTTTCTGGTGATGTTCGCTAAGATTTTCAGTAACTGCATTGAAGTATCCTATGATCTCACTAGGTTTTTACTGTTTATTTTTCTCTTTTGCGTAGCAATGGAGACATACTTTATAACAGAGGCCGGATTAAAACTTTGCTAGATAGGTAAGAGTTCATCCCCCATAATTAATTAATAAAACATTGGCCTCGGGACTTGCTTTTCAAGGGTAAGTTGAAGTGTTGTCTCTTTGATTTATAAGATAGTGGAGATGTTTTCGTTACAAGTGTGATGATGTAGGTATCATATCTATGTTTGAGAGAACGAAATTTCTTAGTGAACATTTGAAATTGTTGAACTATTTTCGTTATTTTTCCCAGCTTCTTGCGAAGAGTAGAGATGTTTCCAATAATTAATGATACAGCAACGTGAGGTAGCTTAGAATTCTTAATGCTGCCTCTCCTGGGGATCGCAAGGGAAAACCATTCTGAAAACGAGTCTTTATTTTTTTGTAAAAGAAAATTATTTTACCGGTTTTGTCTGTCTGTCCACACTTTATTCTGTTCGCACTTTTTTCTTTTTCTGTCCGCACTTTTTCTGTCCGCACTTTTTTCTGTCCGCCCTCAGATCTTAAAAACTACTGAGGCTAGAGGGCTGCAAATTGGTATGGAGACATCCACTCTCCAATCATAAAGCATAGTAAATTGAAGACATTTAGCCTCAGTGGTTTTTATTTTATTTAAGGTTAAAGTTAGCCATAACCGTGCTTCTGGCAACGATATAGGATAGGCACCACCGCGCCGTGGTTAAAGTTTCATGGGCCGCGGGTCATACTACATTATATCGAGACCACCGAAAGATAGATGTACTTTCGGTGGCCTTGATTATACGCTGTAGCGGCCATACAGAAAGCTCGATTGCGCCTTAGAAACTTCGGCGCATTTTTTTTTTTATTGTTTAATGACGTTGTTCCTTCTTTGAAAGCAAATCTTTCTGTTATTTGGTGAAATTTTCTTTTGCTTTTAGTTTTCTGTAAAAGAAAACTATTGAGATGCTTTTGTCTGTCCGTCCGCACTTTTCTTGTCCGCACTCAGATCTTAAAAGATACTGAGGTTAGAGGGTTGCAAATTAGTATGTTGATCATACACCCTCCAATCATCAGACATACCAAATTGCAGCCCTCTAGCCTCAGCAGTTTTTTTTTATTTAAGGTTAAATCTAGCTATGATCGTGCGTCTGGCAACGCTATTAGACAGGTAACCACCGGACCGTGGCTGAAGGTTTCATAATCAGATACGTTGTACAGAAAAATTGATTGCGCCGAAGAAACTTCCGCGCAATTTTTACTGTTTTTCATTGTTCCAGGTGGTAGTCTTGGCTTAGAGGCTGTAATTTTCCCATTTCCTCCCGATTTAGTCCTTTATCGTAATGGCTTGATATCCGCCATAAGCTCTGAAAATTTCGTTGTTTATCATATGGTTTATTTGTTTGCTTAAATATTTCACTAATTTCACTATTTGTCTGCATGTTTAGAAAGGGCCATTTAGGTTGTATATCTTTCAAAAACTAAATGTTTTATTTTGTGGTTGCAGTTTTTTCCGATTTAACTTGTTTCAAGTAAGAAAGATTTAGTAAGGCTGTTTTATCGCTCATTATTAATTTATTTCTGTTTAAATTATTTTTATCTTCGTATGTAAAGTTTTCTCACAGATACAAATTCACATACCGTATTCAGTGTACCTTGAAAGTATATAGCAATTGCACGAAAGAACTGTTTTGAAATATTTCTCTCTCTCTCTCTCTCTCTCTCTCTCTCTCTCTCTCTCTCTCTCTCTCTCTCTCTCTCTCTCTCTCTCTATATATATATATATATATATATATATATATATATATATATATATATATATATATATATATATATATATATATATATATATATATATATATATATATATATATATATATATGTATATGTCTACATTTCACAGAATGATTCAGCTCGTGAAGAAGGATCGATCCCAGTAAACTTCAAAGGCTGGAAGGTTATCAGCAACAGCGGATTAAATCAACTAACTTGATTTATTTCATGCTGAAAGCTCATTACCTAGTATGAGAATTATGCCTCATATCCTTTGCTCTTCCTTATTTCGCATTTTTAGATGAAATCTGCTTCGCTGTGTCCGCCCGTGAGAATCAGTTTTTAGTATATATTACTTTCTAATGAATTTACTTGTTAGAAAAATGTGTGAAAACGAGAAATCACAGGATTGTGCATATTTAAGATACAAAAATATATCATTGTCGATAAATGCATGCATTGTTTTGGTCAGGGAGAATGGAAAAATGTTAACTATAAGTATATATATTTATATACAGTATACACACACACATATACAGTATATATACACACACACACACACACACACACACACACATATATATATATATATATATATATATATATATATATATATATATATATATATATATATATATATATATGTGTGTGTGTGTGTGTGTGTGTGTGTGTATGTATGTATATGTATTTGTAAATTCTTCTTTCACTGGTCTTTAATCAACTAACTGAAGAGTCATCCCTACTTTTAATCATATCGTAAGTTCTTTTCAAATTGTGACAGAAGGCTACATCTTTGCCCCATTCCCTACTCCTGTGATCACATTCTCTCTGCTTCCCTTTTTCACTTCTATGGTTTTGTTGACAATTTTCAATTCATTTTTCGCTTATTTCCCAACGATCGGAGCTTTTTCACTCCTCCACGAGTTCCGGTCTGAATAATAACTTGCCCTCTGGATATTCTCAGCGATAATGGTGCCTCCATAAGCCGTTAATATTTCCTTGCAGGGAAGGCGCAGTTCCGCCCTAAATAATTAAGCGGGTCGATGTTTAGAAGCTCAGGCTCAGTTATTACTGAGGTAATTGTTGACTTCTTAAACTAGGCTTATTTTGAAGATTCTCATCTCGTTCGATGTTTAATACTAGTTTGATCTATTGCCTTCGGTAGAATAATACGCTCGTTGCACTACATTCAGAAATCTCTATCCCTATGTTACCTGATACCTCGGAATTTGTTTTTGGTTGACATTTAAATATGTTCATGCTTAATAATAATTACTGTTAAACCGCGATTCGTTTTCAGCTGACATTGAGTCGACGAACACATGCCAGAAGATTGGTACAATTTCATCTGATTGTCTGCGTAGATTTTAGTTTTCTGTAAAAGAAAACTGTTGAGATGGCTTTATCTGTCAGTCCGCACTTTTTCTGTCCGCCCTCAGATCTTAAAACTACTGAGGCTGGAGGGCTGCAAATTGGTATGTTGATCATCCACACTTCAGTCATCAAACATACCAAATTGCAGCCCTCTAGCCTCAATAGATTTTGATTCTATTTAGGGTTAAAGTTAACCAAAATCGTACTTCTGGCACCGCCATAGGTACAAACAACACAGGCCACCACCGGGCCGTGGCTGAAAGTTTCATGGGCCACGAATAAGAGTTGCATGGGCCGTGGCTGAGAGTTTCATACCGCATTTTACGCTGTACAGAAAGCTCGATTGCTCCGAAGAAACTTCGGCGCATTTCTTACTTGTTTTGTATTATCCCTAGTTCCTAACACGTCTCGGCCCTGAAAAGATCCACCCTTGTATGTATAGTATATTCTCTCTTCGCGTCCACTACGGCAATGACGGAGTTTGGAAACTCTTCCTCTCCTTGCTGTTGAGGAAAGTAAACTAGGTAACCCTATGATTCCACTTGAACTCGCCACATTTTACAGTAAGTTTTGGGTGTGCGTGAGAAAATTGTTGATCTTCACCAACGCCAGGGTCTCCGGACCTCATTGCTGTGTCTGACATTGCCCAAGGGGTAGCTCAAAGACGGTATCGTCAGTCAACCATTCCCTAGGAATCTACAGTAGCCCGGTTGTTGTTATTAGCGCAGACAGTACTGACTTGTTTTATAATTGCCAGACCCACTCGTTCTCTCTCTCTCTCTCTCTCTCTCTCTCTCTCTCTCTCTCTCTCTCTCTCTCTCTCTCACCACTTTGCATTCATCAGAAAGTCGAAATTGTCGGTTTCATTATTGTTCACGATTTAAGATCGTAATTTGCACCTCGTATAAGTAGTTAATATTGGAAATTAATCCTTTTTGTTTGAAAGTAAATTTAAATTATCATCTTCGTAATCGTTCAGCATTTACGTTGTCTCTTGAATGCTTCATTAATCATGGAAATTCATTCTTTCAGTAAGCAAAGTGATCACGGAAATATCACGAGAAATTAAATTCCTGCTGACCCTCCTCTTATCTCTCCCGCTCCTGCTATGCTACACAGCTTTGTGCTTGGAAATGAAGTGCTGTCTTCTGTATTGTAATAATTTGTTATTGAATTTTGCCTTATGCAATAGAATTTTGTTCACTAGAACTATAATAATGCAGTGGTTCTCAAACTTTTTTTGGCGCATGCACCCTTTCACCACATGTCATAAAATTTGGTCACTAATATAATTTATAAAGCCCATCCATTGCTGTGACTGATTCTTGCTCCTTCATAATTGGTTGTTTGCTATAGAATGATGCATGTTCATTTATCGTATCTATATAATCGTAGATTGAAATTCAAGCATCCAAGTAATATGTTGTTCATTTGAAAGCAGTTACAGAAGAATAAATGGAAGGATCACTAGTGTTTTTATAAGCTCAGGGTCGATAATAACTGGGCGAACCAGTGACTTTTCAAAGGTAGCTTTATTTCTACTAAAATGATCGCGTATCCTTCTGTTCGTAATGAACATAGGTTGGCATCTGAGTGATGACCATTGCAGATTACCCCGGAGTACCGGTGAAACAGATTTTACTATAGACGTCCTTTCTTGAAAGGTCCACTGGTTTTGATATGGTCCATGCCAATAACCACGACCTTTGGTCTCCCTCTTCCTCGATACATTGCTATAAATTCTTGATAAATTATGTATGTTTGTTTGAGATTAAGATAGACCTCGGCTAGCACGGGTTCTTGGTCTTAGACAGCCTGTAAGAATATATCCTAAATATGTATTGTTTTTCTTCCTTACTCTCTTTTTGGTTAGTGAGGAATGTATTACTATTTTTTTTTAGCCAACCTGCCAGTAATCCGGTGAGTTTTTCCGCTAGCTAGATTTTCTTATAAAGAGAATTATAAGATAGGCCGATAAAGAGACTAGTAGGGTCTTCCCCACTTAATCTCCTATTCCAGGCCACTCTGAATAAGTATCGAAATGGAATGTTGATGTTATTGTTACCTTTTTATGTGATGATTAATTTTATTCGTTGCCCATGTCAAGAAGTTTATTATTTTCTCTTATAGGTGCTTTATCATTTCTGACTTTGTCGTTATAGTAGCGTTTGAGTCCCAGGAGGCTTTAGAAAGACACAGTGCAGCTTTCTTACTTCATTGACACACTAATTAAAAATAACACTGTACATATACAAGTGAATATATATATATATATATATATATATATATATATATATATATATATATATATATATATATATATATATATATATATATATATATATATATATATATATATATATATATATATATATATATATATATATATATATATATATATATATATATACAAGTTAAGTAGTATGCATACAAATCAAAGTGTTAGCCTTGCTTCTTCTCAACCCACAACTGGTGAGGCTGTGACTTCCCTCCACTAAGGCTCTATTCTTCTTCTGCTTCTCTCTGTCCTTCTCTGTCTCTCTGCTTCTCTTCCTTCCCTTTAGAAGGTTTTTGAAAATGGAATGTCCATCCTATAGTAGGTGGGCAATAGTTCCTGTCCAGCCATTGGTAGAAGTCTAATTGGCTGGTGCTGATCTAACGACGTCCTTTTTGGGTGGATTAGTTAAATTGACCCCTCCTACGAAGGAGGGACCTTATGATGTCACCGGAAGTCTTGGTTTCCGGCGAAAGTGAACAACTAAGCACATAGGCAAGCTTGTTTAAAAATTCCTTTAATGATTTCAGTAGATTAAACTTGCGCGCCCTGTTGTGACTAAGCGAGCAAAACACAGGAAGTGTTGTTACTACCTCTGCTTCGTTATTTCTCTCTGTTTCTCCCTCTCTCTTTGTCTCGTTTCATTATTACTCTATTCTCTCTCTCTCTCTCTCTCTCTCTCTTCTCTCTCTCTCTCTCTCTCTCTCTCTCTGTCTACACACACACACACACACATATATATATATATATATATATATATATATATATATATATATATATATATATATATATATATATATATATATATATATAAAAAACAAAGTAGTTGGCGCAAGCAGGCCACAGCACATATCTCAGGACAGGGTGACAAGGAGATAGTCGGTCATCTGTAGGTGGTATTTATTTGCCGACGCGTTTCGTAACACATTGTTACATCATCAAGGCTAAAAAGAAAATTTACAAATTAAAATACATGGAAAAAACTAACGACTTCAAGAGAGTCTCAACATGCTATATAAATATACATTAAAACAAGACAGTTCATAAAAAGCACCTGCTAGACTAAAAGGTTGAAGACTGAATGACTAAAAGGGAAAAGGAAAGCAGCAAAGAAAACTGGCTCAAGCCAGATACAACTGAACAGAGGTGGTGTGTGAGTTCAACTTAGGAACTAGCTGTTTTATGAATAACGATTCCAAAATTAGCAGTTCGTGTGGATGACTTGTTTGGCCCAAAACAGAGAAGTCAGAATAATCAATACTTGTATTACATATATTTGAATGATTTCTGATATTAGAAAATTCTGGATTGGACAATCTGCAACCAGTACGGTGACTAACACCTTTATGTGAATCTGCTCTGACCCTCAGCAATCGTTTAGTCGATCCCGTAAGTCCCCAAATTACATCTGGGGCAAGTATATTTATATACGACTGACGATTGCATTATTGGGCAGATTCTATCCTTAAATTTAAAAAGGGACCCTATTGTAAGTGGATTTTTGGTATTAAAATGACTTGCAACATGTTAAAATGTTTTTCTATTGCAGACTTCAGATTACTTCTAAATTTATCATCTAGGACGTATGGGATAGCTGCATAGAGTTTCTTCCGTGGTACTGTACTTATAACAGCCGAGTGAGATAGTTTCTTATTTAAGAAATTCTTACAGTGTTTAAAGAAAACATGAGATGAAACCAATTATCAGTAAAATATTTATGCAAGAAAATTATTTCTTTATGATAAGAGTCCCAAGAAGAGGTTAGAGTATAAGCCCGGTGGAGGAGAGTAAAAATTGAATTTAGTTTAAAATAATAAAAACAAGCACTATAAAAGTTTGAACCCAGACCAGTAAAAGTCTTTTTTCTAAAAACGGAAGTGTTAAAACTGTCATTATGTC
>NC_089798.1:1095000-1100000 GCF_040412425.1 Macrobrachium rosenbergii | reverse complement strand
TGGGGAGGGGGAAGGGTAAGGGGAATGGGGTACAGGTTTGAAACTTAGATTATTATCTAAGTTGGGTCAAACAAACATTCTGTACATACAAGCATAAACTTTATATATAAGATATATATATATATATATATATATATATATATATATATATATATATATATATATATATATATATATATATATATAATGTATATATATATATATATATATATATATATATATATATATATATATATATATATATATATATATATATATATATATATATATATATATATATATATATATATATATATATATATATATATATACATATATACTTTGATATATATAAAATATTATATATATATATATATATATATATATATATATTTCTTTATATATATATATATATATATATAAATATATATATTTATATATATATATATATATATATATATATATATATATATATATATATATATATATATATATATATATATAAATATATATATATATGTATATGTATGTATGTATATATATATATATATATATATATATATATATATATATATATATATATATATATATATATATATATATATATATATATATATATATATATATATATATATATATATATTTATATATATATATATATATATATATATATATATATATATATATATATATATATATATATATATATATATATATTTATATATATATATATATATATATATATATATATATATATATATATATATATATATATATATATATATATATATCCTATATTTTTATATGTATATATATATATATATATATATATGGGATTCCCATATGGGACAATGCAAAACAGCTTTCTAGAGTATCTCACGAACCTCGATAAACCATGGGAGGTTAACAGGCAACAGCACTGGTTACCGATATATTTTAGTTTTTCTCTTAAATCTCCTCCGAACATGTGAAAACTGGAGTCAGGACTTTATATAGCTGTGCTGAAATAAATGTTATTTTCTTTTGCTGGCTCTATAAGGTAAACTTGATGAAGTATCAAGATATAATATTTTTGCATCTCACTACGGGATCGAACAACTCACTTAGGCGAACAAAAATAGCGTTGTTTTGTTTGCTTCTAAATTAATATTTATAATGACTATTCTGACCTTTAATTCGTTTTTTGTCACGCACAAATAAAATTTGTCACAGTACATAACTGGGATCTTACGAACAACGGTGTTAATCTATCGGGGAATATTTCCTATAAGTATCGAGGATATGAGCTGAATAATACCAGTCCCTGCCTATTGTTCTGATGATCCGTAGTTAGTTATCCAGAAATTCACAACTGAATATTCGCAGAAAGACTGAAGCGAATACAAAAAGCTTTTTCATTAGTATTAATTCTTATTTGATTTGACACTTTTTAGTAAATTTTCAGCTCATTAAGCGATGTCAGTTACTCGTATAGAAGTCACAAATCCTGACTCTTATCTACCTTACAGATATTCTGATCTTACTAAGAGAATCTTCTTCACAAATGCTGTTAAGTTTCACTAATTTTTTACTGAATTTTTTTAGTAGTTTTTATCTGCAGAATACCTCATGACCTTTCTTTCCTTGACGAGTGAGACACAGATCTTGACATTTTTAGAATAAAGACAGTGACTTACATATTCTAGCCGTTACTCTTTTGTTTCACGATATTATATAATGATTAAAAGAAAACATACGATGGCTAATGAAAGCACAGAGAAAACAAAAATGACTGAAAATTCCAGGAACGAATTAACAGCCTTCTGATGAAAGACCTTTTAAAACAAAATAGGAACTACAACTTTTATGCTCGACCGTATTGCTCAAATCCAGTTTTTACAAATAAGAAGACTAGAACAATATTGCTGACAGCATTAAACGAGGAATAGTTTCTCTGCTTTATGGAGCTTTCATGTTTGGGGTAATTTAATTTTCCTTTTTTAAACCTATCTTTGTGGCAGGCTTTTTCATTTACTGAATAGCTGTAATTCAAGCATGGAAGTCATTCACTTGTCATACTATTAATATCAACAGCGTTTGGACATTATTCAGTCAAGTTATACTGCCTACACAGCTGTCCATCAAAAACTTAAAGAATGATCATCAAGATCATTCAGCTGAGGCAGAATTTTACGACTGGTTAACAGATAGCAAACTACATTTACTGATGTATATAAAAGATCATGTAGACTGAATTACCTTGCATTTTTCTACGAAATTAATACTAATATAATATTGTAGTCCCAGAGGGAAGGGCAACATGTGACAAAGTATTCCCTATAGAAAGGGACGAGTTGTGAGTATCACTGATTTTTTTTTTTTGGCCAAATTATCAATTACATTTTTTTCTTGGGCTAATGCCTATCATTCGAAGGCCACTGAGCAGTCCTGCACCTTAGAAAAAGTAACGAAACTGGAAGGTTTGTTTTGAGGGGTCTGAGTTCTTTTTAGCCCACTCTGTAAAACAAATTTTCCTGCTATTGACTGAAACGTTTTATTTTAAAAATCTACATCTTATAGAACATTATATTGCATAAGCTCTAAAATGATCCTGTAGCTCTGGGAACTTTTACATTTATTTTCATTATCTTTTGTAATCGCACAGGTTTCATTTCTCTCATTTTTCCCGTTATAATAAATGCTGATTGCTATCTTTTTTAAAGACAGCACAAGGTTTAATCTGGCTTTCTTGGTAAGGGAGTCTTAATAAATACTAGTTCCTATATACATATATATATATATATATATATATATATATATATATATATATATATATGTATGTATGTATGTATATATATATATATATATATATATATATATATATATATATATATATATATATATATATATATATATATATATATATATATATATATATATATATATATATATATATATATACATATGTATATATATATATATATATATATATATATATATATATATATATATATATATATATATATATATTTATTATAAAGAAGTCGCTGCACAGCGCACCTCACGCCCCCTGACCAAATTTACCCTTTGTTTATTGAGAATAAAGTCACCGCTCGCATGGCCGATCGTATTTGACCTAGAAATCAGGGCAAGGTTATCAACATTTTGATCTGTCCTTCTTTTTACCTGGAACAGATATTGAGATGACACGGATAAGAAAGGGCAAAGAAAGGAGACTTAATGCCACTCCCTTAAGCAGCTTAGCCCAACTAAGCTGCTTAAAACAACCTTTCTAAAGGTATATTAAGCTGCTGAATTGTCTTACCTTCGCAGGACTGGGGAAAAGGCAACCGAATCACTGACCACCTGGCGAATAACATATTGTTTGCACACAGGCACGATGCGGCCGGAGCCCTTAAAAGGAAGAGACAGGAGTAAGCAGTATGCAGTTAGTCGTGTGAGCAGGAGCCCAGCAGTAGCAGAGGAGGGGACAGCCATACACCCGGGCGAGCGGTACATTTTCTGAGGCCTTCGTTCTCCCCCCTGCCAGACTCCAGTCATCCTCGAGGGACAGCGTGCATCGTCAGTGATCGCCCCTCATCATCTTTCACCAGAGACCCGCTTCCCCTAAGGTAAAGTGGGAGTAAAGACTTTACAGTCACGACCGTTTGCCCTTTAGAAAGTTTGGAGTACCAGCATTTCACTTCTATCCTTGTGCCAGTTTATCCAGTCCCATTTCCAATGTCCTGTGTTTGAGTGCAAAGTGGTCATGCATTCCTCGGTGTTATATTGTTCCTTTACTGGAGTGTAATGTGTAAATCTCTCTTGTAGAGGGACCTATTCGCAGTGGACTCATCTTGGACTGTGCCTTGCCCTTAGTCAAGACTCCAGTAGAAGGATCTTCAGGCGCTGCAAACCCTTTATCAATTTACTTATCCATATCCCCTTCAAATGCTTTCTTTTGTAAATATAATTCTTTAATTTATCCCAAGTGTTTACGTAACATTTCCTTATGAAGTAGAGCCTTCAGCTCCTAAATTCACCCCTTTTTCTGATTTTTTTACGAATTTCCCTTTACGCAAGTCAGAACTCCAAGGCAAATTAAATAAAGTTTCCGTTGCCGGCCTGTAAACATACCATAAACCCATGGAAATACGTAATATATATATATATATATATATATATATATATATATATATATATATATATATATATATATATATATATATATATATATATATATATATATATATATATATATATATATATATATATATATATATATATATATTGTAATGAACCGCAATCAGTTCAACAGGTTCTTAAATACAAAAAAAATACAGGACTGGAATGACTGGCAGAAATTGAGGCAGACAAAAGAGGAAGGAGCTGAACAAAACGATAAAGTGACCTTAAACTAATTCATTATAATATTTACAAGTGAGTCAGGTTTGGTTCAAAATAAATCAAATTACATACTCATTATTACCATCAATGAGGTAATTACCAGCAGCAAAGTTAACTACCATAATGAGTCCATTAAAAATATAAATACATCAAATTTAAAACAAGAGTCAGTTCCAAATCAAAATAAACACTGATGTAGCCAAACCAAAGTTACTCTATGAAAGACAATAACATTACATTAACAAAACAGTAATTATAAGTGAACAACATCTTGGCTACATTACAAAATATAAAAAAAACAGACGGCATAAACATGATCAAACAGCATCAAACAGTACAAAAATAGCATAAATAATTAAGCAAAACATGATCATGAATAATAAAGCAGCATAAATACCAATACAACCTCGTGCAGCATAAAAACACAACAGACAATCTACACAGATGTCGAGACCCCATCAAAGGTCGAAGAGGATGAACATCCTTGAGCACTGCCGTACGATCATCGAAAACAACCGCCCCAAGACGGCCAACAAGAACATCTCTAAAAACAACAGATGATTGGCAGAGTCAAGGCAACAGCAAGACTGCTGTCAAACAGGAACAATACTACTCCACTGATGGACACGGTTCAG
>NC_089798.1:1072500-1092500 GCF_040412425.1 Macrobrachium rosenbergii | reverse complement strand
ACAGAAAAACACTTAGTAAAATATGGAGATCACCAAAACACGATAAGACTTATCACCAAAATACATGACTACAGACTACCCAACTCAATTTCCACGAGATGAATTCAATAGTTCCCAAACCTTTAAAGGCATATAACAATTAGCATCAAGAATAACAACAAACACAAGAAAAGGAATGGCTTGGTAACATGCGGTGATTACGGGGATGAGGTGTATTAAAAATGAGTATGTGTATACGGATGTGCTTGTTTGGTAGTCAACATAATAACGTACCTAAAAATAACTAAAGTAAAAAAAAAACTTAACACTTGGGCTACAGCATAGTGAATGTCTGTGTGTATGAGAGAGAGAGAGAGAGAGAGAGAGGAGAGAGAGAGAGAGAGAGAGAGAGAGAGAATTACTGAAGCAGCTAACTAACAACCAGCAACCCCGCTTCCCCCGTGTTGTCGCGCTAGCTTCATCTTCTGTAAGTCTTGGGCGAAAATAAAGGAAAAAAAAAAGTTAAGTATATCTTAGGTTAACCAGACCACTGAGCTGATTAACAGCTCTCCTAGGACTGGCCCGAAGAATTAGATTTATTTTACGTGGCTAAGAACCAGTTGGTTACCTAGCAACGGGACCTACAGCTTATTGTGGAATCCGAACCACATTATGACGAGAAATGAATTTCTATCACCAGAAATAAATTCCTATAATTCTTCATTGGCCGGTCTGAGAGTCGAACGCTGGGCCAACAGCGTGCTAGCGGAGAGATCTACCCACCCCTCCAATGAAGAACCGAAAACAAAGGAAATGTTATAAGAAACAGTACACGATACTGAAAGAGGTGAAGGTAATAGACGGTTTCTTTAACCATTTCGGATGAGATAAGTAATTCATGCGCGCCGTTTCTTATAAGAAAACAAAGGAAATGTTGTAAGAAACGGCATCCGAAATGATTAAGGAACCCGTTAAATACCTTCACCCTAGTGCTTTCTCCTTCAGTACCGTCACCTTATTTGTTTTTTATGTGTCTTTGTTTTTTTCCCCTTCCCACTAGCTCTTTTTCCTACTCCATCTTGCTTCACGCCTCTCTGCTGACTATTTATTTAGGGTCAGAGTTTAAATGAATAAAAAAAAAAAAAAAAACACACACACGTAAAAAATGCCCCGAAATTTCTTCTGAGCAATCGAGTTTTCTGTACAGCGTATAATGCTGTATGAAACTCTCAGCCATGGCCCATGAAACTCTCAGGCAGCCGTGGTGGCTTGTGTTTTTGCGGTGCCAGATGCACGATCATGGCTAACTTTAACCTTAAATAAAAAAAAAACTATTAAGCTAGAGGGCTGCAATATGTTTGATGATTGGAGGGTGGATGATCAACATACCAATTTGCAGCCCTCTAGCCTCGGTAGTTTTTAAGATCTGACGGCGGACAGGAAAAGTGCGAACGGACAGACAAAGACATCTCAATAGTTTTCTTTACAGAAAACTAAAAGCTGAAACCCTTCTGATGACCCCCAGAAAGATATATATATATATATATATATATATATATATATATATATATATATATATATATATATATATATATATATATATATATATATATATATATATATATATATATATATATATATATATATATATATTTATATATATATATATATATATATATATATATATATATATATATATATATATATATATATATATATATACCTCATACAGTATATGCTGATGAAAAGGTCATTATAAGAAGCACAAGAAAACACTATAAAAATCGAATGGAAAATAAGCGGCTATTGTATTGAGAATTTTCCACAAAATATTTTCCATTATCTATTCTATCAACTCTTATTTTTCGAACTTTATACATTCGCTCCTCCCTACCAATATGCACCACATAATAACAGCTACTGCAATCTGAGGGTTCCCGACGGGCCAGCAAAGGGTAGTTAATGAAATATATCTCCTGCACCGAAGGAATGCTGTCTCTTAAAGTATTTGACATTATAATAATTCCTTAAATTTTTCTCATGATTTTACTTTCTTTTCTATTCCTATTTCCTAGAAATCTTAAGTGTTTTTAATTTTGGAAGCCATCCTCGGTTTCATATTGAAGGAATCAGCTAGCCGTTGTACATTTTATTATGCATATAAAAGAAGACTGATACCTCGAGAACCTATGACCTGGTTTTTAAAAAGTCTATTTACTTGCTTTTTTTGTAATCGTTTAATTGGCAAACATTTGATATTTGTATGACTTTAGTAAATTTACTGTGCTATACGGTAGATTTTTTACATGCCCTCTCGGATTAATGGTATGGCACGCGATTTATAAATGCACATCTCATGCATGATCGAAAAGGGAGCACTGTTTGTCTTGTTACAACAGTAACATGCAATATATTTGGATCTTTAACGGTTCGCGTACCTAAAGAAGCACTTGCAACTATTTTCATTTTGCTGCTGGCAACCATATATGTCAATGTGTATTACACAAATGTCAGCATAAATGTCTTTAATGACTCTTGCTTTTGAGGAAATCCCAGTTAACAAATATCTCTATAATACCCCTTCAATAACCACATTAAACAAGTAAAAAAAGTCCCGAAATTTTTTCGACGCAGTCGAGAGTTCTGTATGGTCCGCGTCCCATGAAGCTTTCAGCCACGGCACGGTGGTGGCCTCTCCTATAGCGTTGCAGACACACGATTATAGCTAATTAACCTCAAATAAAATAAAAAATAAAAACTATTGAGTCTAGGGGGGCTGCATTTTGGTGTGTCAAATGATTGGAGGGTGAACGATCAACATAGAAATTTGCAGCTCTCTAGCCTCAGTAGTTTTTAGGATCTGACGGCGGACAGAAAAAGTGCTGACAGAAAAATACGAACAGAAAATGTGCGGACAGACAGACGAAGCCATCTCAACAGTATTCTTTTACAGAAAACTAAAAGCATTCAGGAATAAGTCCGAATACGCTCTTAAGTCGCCAAACCAAATAAGTTTATTTCCACTCCAGTTCCTGCAAAATGAGAACTACTGGCAAATCAATTAGGTACATGACAACGATAACTTCAATTTCTCACTACTTAGCATTTGTGAAACCTGCCAGAGCAAATAGTTTTCTGAAGGTAAAAAGGTTTGCCTTCTCAATAACTTGGGAAATCTTTTGTTTTGCTTTTGCCACTAAAGATTCACTTTGCAAATGTTATAACTGGCTAGAGTCCAATAAATGTTTATCTAATGTTGCGTAAAAAAAAAAATAAAAATCATAACTTTTCTTTAATCTAAGAGTGTTAGAACTTTAAATGGGCTGTTAAAGAAAGGACAGTAAATAGGAGATAATTAGTGGCTGTTCAAACTAGGCCGTTGTGAATTACGGTTTATTCTCGTTAACTAATTGGCCCTAGAAATTAATGTATGTCAGCGTAGGTTGTTCACGATACAGTGCAAAACAATGCAACCCTGAAAATAAACTGAAAATAAGGTGGCTATTTGTAATCTTTGCAATGTTATCGACAGAAGAGGTAACGCAGAGGTAGTATGAAACAGGTATTTTCTGTTGCTAGAATTAAAGATGTAAAGACTAAGAATGATATTGAAATAGTATCTCTCTCTCTCTCTCTCTCTCTCTCTCTCTCTCTCTCTCTCTCTCTCTCTCTCTCTCTCTCTCTCTCTTCTTTAAGAATAGGACATAATATAATAAATCTCCTCGGTGATTTTCTCATATATAACTATTTTCATATACTGTAGGATTGATTTTTAATACCCCCGGCGATAATGGATCTAGCGATGTCAGTGGAACTCATTTTAACAAAAGAAATACAGAATTCCTCGATATCTGTGTGAGCTGTGAGTCCTACTTATTATCAGAGGAAATACGAATGGTACGTAGAAAACTTTGCTTAATAATTCCTAGCAAATATTACTTATTGGTTTTAGAGTGTGTTAAAATCTCGGTAGTCATAAATCTAAAATCAATCCATTGTTTTTAATGAGAAGAAATGGCTTCAGCACAGTTCTAGAAGCATGCAATTAATTAGTAATATCGATGGCAAAGAAAAATATGCAATTACCCTGAGTGTAAATAACAAGCGCTTTACTCTGGAGAACAAGCGAGCCAGTTATTCGACTATGGCAAACACCAAAGTTGCCTCTGTTTCTCCTCTATTAAAGTTTAGGTACAACTGGGATACAAAATATTGCACCAGTTCCCTTAATCTTTCGGACCAAAAGGAAAATGGCAGTATTCAGCAAGTGGTCTCTGGCAAATATTGGCCAGGAGGCACAGGCGCCTGGCATGCCATGATGACTTGAGTCTCTCAAGTCACTCGGTTACAGGTTGCCCTAGACTCTAGAGTCTAGAGAAAGAAGCTGTACTTGCACAAGCCTGACTTAATCTAAAACAAACGAACGAGTCACTCACTAATGGATATTATGCAGGCAATCAGAATTCTAGAGGACGAGCTAAATAACATTCCATTTACCGGAAATTAAAATTATTATTGTTCTTGCCTGTGTTTTTACTTTGAGAATTGTGGTATTATGTTTTTACTTGTAACTTGCTCTACACCATATTTTTCACGGTCTGAAGAGGTTTTATTTTATCCCTCAAAATTTTTATTTTGTGTATAGGGCGATAATAACAAAACTATGTATTACATTTTGTTTTTTGTTATAATGAAAATATACAGAAATGTTGAATATTAACCTACAAATGTATGGCTGGGCCTATTAGTCCTTGTCTGATCTGTGAAAAGAGGGGTATCCTATAATAAGCAGTATCATTTTCTTAATTAAGTATTTTTGTGCTATTAGATTTTTATAATCCACAATGTATTCTTTTAGTCTATGCAAATATATAAATGAGCATTACAGTGCTGAATGGCCTCTTAGTATTGTCCATTTGGCCTAATCTGAACCCGTTTGCTTAAGGACTGGGTTATTCTTCACTCCTTGAGAGGAAAATGTTTGTACTCTTCATAGTGATGTAAAACAGTAAAACAAAAATAATGTATTTCCATATAGAATTAACGCCAGTAATAGTTGGTAGATAATATTGATTGTGAGTAAGAAGTCGCATAGAAATTAACATTAACAAATTTCAAATAGTAGAAGAAAAACTAATTATTAAACTTCAGTAAGTGCTCTGGAATATAATTAAAGAACAACAACAAAAGATAAGTCAATAATATAGATTCTTTTGAACATAACTAAAGAAAAACTATAGTGAACTATGTTTGTCCCATATATTCAAGAAAAGTGGTTTCTCTAGCCGCTTTCAGTTTATGAATGCTATTCACATTCTGATTTTAGTGTAACCCCCGAAAACACGGATAACTCCCTCCACATATGTCGTCGCTAGACACAATTCATTCTAGGCCTATGTGACTCCCATTAAACCATTCATTTGTAAAAACAATATTCCCAATTTCTTTATTTGTTATATCTAAATTCTTTCATCATATTTGTAAAAACACTCTTTTTCAATCTGACATTTTTGATGATATTAAAAAGAAAATTTGCATATGTAAGACAGACGTTATCGCGCATCCAAACTGGTCTATTCGTAGTTCGACGTTGCAGGCATGCCAACCGAACCACATCTGTTAGAGCATTTCACCACCTTTCAGTGAAGCAAGCTTTATTAGTTTAAGAAAGTTAGAAATTATATATTTTTATAATTGTATCTTATTCGCTAACTTTAAATAACATTCTTTAAACAGAAAGGTCTTTACATAAATGATAATCTGATAATATTAGATATGCCAAACTCTTCCCACGCATATTTTATTTACGTAAATTAACACTTTTCACAGAAAGCTAATTATACAGACGATACTCTGATAACGTGGTTGGCAAGGCTGTTTATATCTAAACATAATGAAATATTTCATAATGATTCGGACAAAATACTTAAAAACATGCATAAAACAAGGAATTTCTTGCAGTTTTATTTTTACTTGTTTTACTTCAAATGAAAAAAAATTTTCAAACTGGTTAAAAAATAAAAAAGAAAAAGATGTATTACGTAGACTAGTGCAGTATTAAGTATGTCAATTGTACCTTTAATAAGGACTGATGTTATGATGGAAGCTTTGTGCTCGTCATGCCGCGTTTTTTTTATGGGATTTAAATTTTTAATAATCATTGGACAAAAACTTTGAGCTATACTGGAACACACACCAACACGCAGCATCTGCAGTACACATTCACCATATTTATATTAACTACGATGATATCTAAAATTAGCGAAAATCTCATGCTATTTTCGATCCCCGTATCACTGGTAGTCTTGGATCCAAATTGGGAATAAAAGGATGTCTTTTGAGTTTGGGGGTCAAATTAAAAGCGCAACAAACTAGAGACTTTCAGCACTAGCAGATCGGGGGGACCTGGCACGTGGCCCCCCACCCACCATGAAAAATAATGATACAATAATATTGTTGAAGTATTTACGTAATAATAACATGAATGAATATAAAAATGGGAAAAAATCGATTAAAGAAATTATATATATTTATATATATATATATATATATATATATATATATATATATATATATATATATATATATATATATATATATATATATATATATATATATGAAAATCAAATTTTTATTTAAAAATTCTTAGTTCTGATTTATCACAATTACACAGGTGAACTTTTTAAACCATTCTATTTTAAACCATTCTTTCGACTTTTTTTATTCATACGAAAAATAAAATGAATGCATCATTTTTTTCCCTACAAATACTACATACATCATCTTGTACTTTAGAGCTACGTCATTTTGAGCGATGTCGTTTTGAGCGATGTCATATTTTAAAACGGTTTTGAACGATCAACAATAGAGCGGAATGGTATTTTGATAAAGGTTTATTTTCAGCGAAGATCCACTTCGATGATGTTTTTACGTTACTAGGAACAAACGGTTATTCAGCTTAATGGCTGTTAAGTCGTTTTTACATTAATTAGGAACAAATGGTTTGTTTATTTTTTTATTTATTTTCTTATTCTGGAAATTCAACAGGTTTATTATTCAGTTCAACCCATCATGGAGATTCAAGTTCTAGTCGTGGTAAAAACAAAATTGCTTATAATGGATTTATTTATCGGAAGGATAAAGCTACACAAACGACGATTTCTTGGCGGTGAAGTGAATATACAAGGGCGGTTGAGCACCACGTTGGAGTATGAAAGAGACAGAAATTGCAGTTCCCTTGAGAACACTCACACACCCCAACCTGTTAAAGTCAGTGAGGAAATAGTTAAAGGAAAAATCTGCAAAGCTGCTGACAAGCGTCATGATCCCACCAAGACGCATACTCAGGACGCTATTGCTGGTCTACCAGATGAAGTTGCAGCAAAGATTGGTTCTGGAGATGAAATTGGGCTAGCGCACCATATCTAGGAAGAGGAAGCTATGGGGATTACCCACCACCAGTCCTCCTCAATTTACTCAATCCTCAAGCAATCCTCCTCCTCAATTTACTCAGAGTTGTTTTGATCCTTATGCTCTACTTTCACGCGATAATTTCATTCTATATGACATTTGGTTTAGGTGATGAGAATAAGTTATCATTTTTGGTACTAAAGAAAGTATTACATGGTTGAAAGACAATCGTCATTAAAAACATGACGGAACATTCAAAAAACAGCTCCATCTATATTTTTCAGATTTTTACGATTCATGCATTGATAAAAGAAAGTATAATACCTTGCATATATGCTTTACTCACTAATAAATGCGAAGAAAGTTACAGGGTAGTATTTAAAAATTGAAATCCATCGAGCCTTCTCTTGATCCTATCACCGTTATGATTGACTTTAACTTGGCAAAAAAGCTATAACATCGGTATTCCCAAGTTCTAGCATAGCAGGATGTTTCTTCCATCTAGGACAGATGGAAATGGAAAATGATGGTTAACTGTTTTGGATGTTCAGAGAAAAATATATCAGTTTAAATAAGTGTTATAGAAAACTAATTAAAATGATTTCTTCCTATGTGCCTTCCTATTCATGTGATGTCATAAGAGTTAAAAGCCATACGAAATTTTTAAGAGCATTACGGGTATGTAGCCTTGAATATATTTATGATGATATAGATAACTATTAGGGATTGACAAGAAATTGAAAATCCTGATAGTGTATTCCCAGTTACCTTGGTGGCAAAAAGACTATAACAAAGTTCAGAAAGAACTCTTACAACACAAAAAATTTGCTTGTTTTGCCTTATAATAATAATATGAAAGATATCTGTCTTGCTTAAGAAGTTTGGCTCTTAATGAGGCTTTAAGGGAACAATACAACAATGAAAAATGTTTTATCAAGAATTTCCAGAGAATACGAGAGGGGTGTGAATATAAAATATGATGCGATGGAAAAAGCATAATTGATTGTGGACAACTTTTATATTGGCCAAACTGGAAAGCACTGAAAAAGAATTGAACAGCATAAGAATTTTGATTAAAAGATATGCAGAATGGAACAGTGGTATTTTCTCCATGGTTAGTAGAACAATCAGTTTCAATTATCACAAAAATAAGGATTGTTATTTAATAATGCATTGGAAAAAAAATCATTATATCTAGTTATAAAAGAAATATTTTAATAAAAGTGTTATTGAGAAAATGGGATAAATAAACTTAATCTTTTATTTATCAAAAGATTTTTGTAATTGTTTAAATGATAGTTAAGGTACTTAATAAAAAGACGAATGAAAATAGGATTATTATTATTTTAAACTTTGTATCGCTCAATTTGTATATATTTAATGAGTTTCCAGTTCGATCAATGACACCGCCAGGTTGGATCTGAGGTGGGGTATGGTCTGTTTATCAGCAATTCTCCCTGAGAAATTGTGATCGCTCTAAACGACATCGCTCAAATGACTTCGCTCAAACACCGGCCTGGGGGTTCATGGAGTATGTAATCTGTTGTGAGTTGGCAATACTTCATGCATCTAGTTTATACAATACTTTGTGATGTCTCTATACTCTGTATCAGTTACGTTTACCCTTATAAATTCGAAACCAGTTAAACAATGGGTAGTTATTTTGAACCTGTGGTTATAGTTATCTACCATAAAAATCTATATACATTGCTACTTTTACAATGTGGATACATCCATCTTGATGACTAGTCTTATAGTATAAATTATTTCTTCATAATAGGGCGTGTATGCAGCATCTTTAATTCCATTATACATAACACTTCTTTCATTTTACAGTAACACACATATAGCTCATATAAACTGTTTTGAAAAACTCTTATAAAGAGTACAAATAAATGCCTTTATTTATAGCCAATATTTATATACTAACCCTCCTTCTAAATCGGTGGCCCCCACCGAAATTTTTTGTCCTGCTAATTGGTTTCAACACCAGTCTATAAATACTTGAAGAATACATTTTCCTATCTGCTTTCAATTTTTTGTCAAAAATATACAAGTTAAGTCGTGATTGTATAAATATTAAAGGGAAAGCTTTTGAAATATTAATTCAATAAAAACAAACATTTTTACATTTTCAAACATTTTGTTCCAATTTTCCTCCCTTGTTTACAAAAATCATTAAAAGCACTTGTTCCTAAAATGATATCAATCGGTCTGTATGTTCACATTTCATATTCACACACATGTTTTTCATTGCCCTAACATATGCACATACAAGTTGAGAACAAGCACAGTAGCATCCTCATACATTTTTAAGATCTTAAAACTTTCTTCTATATTTCATCTCTATATATATCCAATATAGCTATATCTATATATAACAACACAAATTCTTAGATTATTTGGCAGAGAGGAGAATAGAGAGAGACTCTTTGTTTCAACAATCTATACAATGGCTCTTGAAGAGAGAATAGAACATCATCATCGAAGAAGGACAACCTTGTCTGACAAGGATCTTTTGATGGAGAGAGAGCTTGAAAGGGCCATTAATAAAGACACTATTTGCATTTGAGCATTCTTATTGGACCAAGAAAAGAGGGAAAGAATCAGGGAGGGTTGAGAGAGAGAGAAACAAAACTGTTAAATCGCAGGTCTACCAAAGGGCTTTTGGGAAACAAAATTAATGATACCACATTTATCAATGACAGGATGATGCTGATATATGCTTAAAAATTCATTATCTATAACATTGCCTGATACGCTAATGAATATTCTTGAAAGAAGTTTAAAGTATTTGTAAACATTTTACTATTTGTTGGTGAAATACTTGGAAAACATACCCGCTTTCATTTGTTAATATTCCCATGTGCTTTCAGTAACCAGGCAAAAAGAAATGGCATTTATAATGTATTACCACTGCCCTTCTGACATCTTTAGAACAGAATGCTTGTGCTACAGTATCTTTTACCACTGATTGACATAATAATCTGTTAATTTACAGTTAAGTATTGAAATAATTTCTGTTCAAATATGTATGTGCGGATAAAAAAAGTAAAAGAAAACTTCATTTTCATTTATCTCTGCCTGTTCAAAACTCATTTTCCTCATCTACAACAGACTGAATAAATCCTAAGACTCTTTTTCACCTGTGTATCATTATATTGGAAAATTTTCTGTTAAGTGCTCAAAGGAAGATGAATCCCATCCACACTTTATTAACGGTTACCATATACCTACTCTTTTGTTTTTAATTTAAAATCATTGCCCAAAATGCATACATATTATCGGAAGGAGAGTGCAATTGTTTTCCAGCCAGGGTATTCAATTATCAGTTTCATAAAAAAAGCGAAAAGGATATATTTTCATCTTGTATTGTTTTAATTCGTTCCTTTAATTAAAAAAACACCTTTTCAAATTGTATTGTCTGTAATATAATGAATGCTATAAACCAGAAAAGTAGGTTTCAACTAATATAATACACAAAATTTTAGGGATTTTCTTAATAGGGATTTACTTAATAATTATAGTAATCTGACCTACTATCTGAAATAATATTTGTAAATATATCCATAATCAATTATATCTTCCAATGACAAGGGATGATCTTCATCTTTAAAATTCCGTAAAGACCGAATAGCATCTAAATAGTAAGACGGAAACGGGGACATATGACATCGAATCTGTCTGGAAACCATCTAAATTTGCAAGTTTTCAGCCTTTTAGAATAATTACATTCCTAAACAATAAATAAGACTGTTTAAATTTTTAGCAAGATAAAAATACAGTCCCTTACATAAATTCTAAAATTCATCAGAGAGTATAATTCCTCCTTATATATGTAAAGACTACAGAATTGTTTTTGATAGGAATCTTTTAACGGTATATGAATGTTTTAATCTTCAGCTTTGGAAATACATTTGACACCTAGTAGGGCACATCCCTTTGAGAAACACAGTTTTCAGTCTCCTTCTATTCTGGCATTTTCAATGATTTTTCGTCGCTGTTGCCTAACTTTTAAACAACTCTGATTTTCTTTCAGCATTTTTCCTCGTCACGATGTTATCAAGGAGTTATAACGCTGAACACTGCTTCATCAATATAACATTTCACTGATATTTGGCCCTTTGATATCTTTTCTTTTTCATGATGTTCATTTCAGTACTTGTTTATTATCTGAGTCCTTCCTTTCCTAAAGCAGTAAGAATTATTCTATCATCCAATGTTCCTCAATATCAACTCTAATTATTTTTCTCTTTAACATTAAGATAAGCTCTTATTTTCTTTTAAAGAAGACAATGATTATTTGCTACGTGCTGTTTTACAAATTATTTGAACCGTTTCCTCGTTAATAGTTTCAATTTAAATCCACTAATATAACTCCAGTGTCCAAATTAAGAGCTAGATACCTATTCCATTTCACATTCATGCAAAACGACCGTGTCCATACCGTCTGTAATTTATCAAATGTCTCAGCCTTTTGAACACCAAATTTTAGTTAGTTTTTGTTTTTAGTTGTGCTCAAATAAATTTATTTCCGCAAATATGATTCATTCTATATCCCAGTCATAATGCATTCCTTACAAATCCTATTTCTGATTTATCTCTTAATGCTATCAATAAGAATATCATAAAATCAGAGAAATATTATATATTCTTTTCTGAGACCCTCCTGTACATGTTTTATGCATTCATCATGAAAATTTCTGCAATACACAGCCTTCTCATCATATTTCTAGTAGTAAGTATAATCATCCTGAAACTCCATTTACACCAAATACATTCTTTACAGCACTTGGGACACTTCAAAGTCTTTGGAAGAACCCGTTTCTCCTGAAAAATGGCACTCTTCCATTTTTCTTAAAATATGTCTCTCTCTTAATCAAACCATATCATGTAGGCTAAACTCTAAAATGTACCACTCATTATAATTTTGACTTATCAATCCTAACATTGCAACAGCTTTAATCATCATCTTTAACTTCCTTTCTTCGGCCTTATTCCTTTATTTTCGCAGCTAATGTCTGGAATCCATTCGAAATCAAATGTCTAGAAACCATCTAAATTTTAAACTAAAACATAAATCTAAGAGTAGTCTTGAACACTTTTTTCAATAATTTAGGTTTTCAGTCTTCTGTATTCTATATTGATAAACTTGTTTAAGACTGAACTAAATATATTATCAAGAAAAATACAGCGTCTTCATATCTAAAATTTATTACCGAGAATAATAGAGAAGCTTGGTCAACGTAACGGAGAACCCATCTTGACAGGAAATCTTTGCAATGGACTTATAATAACTCCCTTATCTTCAGCCCAGATTTTTCTCTGTTATTAATCATTACAGATAATGCATAGAAGTTTGTAGTTTTATTTCTTTTTTCACTTAGATCCTTTTAATGTAGAAGGTGTGCCTTGGCTCATATGCTAACCTTGTTATTCCAATTAATTTTTCCATGAACCTTACACAGTCTAATGCTACTTCATACCCAGTATCAAATGGGGCATTCAGAATTGTGACGTATGTCGTCCAGTCCATATTGATAGTGTAAGTTTTTTCGTCAAATTTTTTCTTTAACCTCATAGCTTGGCACCATACATTCAGACTTGTTTGCCAAATAACTTTTTCCATGAACCTTTTACACAGTCTGCTGCTACCATACCCAACAGTCTTCCTACTTTTTTTTTTTTTTTTTTTTTTTTTTAGCTGATAGGTAAGATGGGTGAAAGAAGGGGTGAGGGCAGTTAGCTAGCTAACCATGGTAGGGAATAGTTTAGAAAGTGAAATATTAGTAAGAGTAATGTCAAGTGTGGTTTATCCACAATTTTATTTAGGTAAGGGTACAATTTTTCTAATATTAACACAATACAATAATAATTTTACATTATAACAACATAGTAAATTGTACATATTGCATATTTTGAATTTTATTTCTTATTAGTATAATCATATTTAAAACATAAAATAAAATAAAAAAATAGTTCCAATTTCCTCATTTTAACCTTGATGTTAATTATCATAATGATTTTACATGATACCTACTTAGTAAATTTTAAATATTACTTTTTCACAAGGCTTTTCTTAATAATATAATGGTTGAGGTTCATCACGATGAAGATATGAAGATACTCTTCTCCACCATCTGTGGTCTATGTTGTTTGGGTGGTTTCTCTCTTCTGCTACGGATTCTTCTGTTAATTCACTGTTGTACTGATCTAGTTTGCTCCATATGTTGGTTGCCAGTCTGTATAATCTTTGATTAATTGGTTCTACTTTGTATTTTTTGTGTATTTGTTCTATATTCAGACCGTCATCTTCTTAATTGTTTCTCACTGCGGACCTTAGTATCTTATTTTGGAATTTTTGTAATGCACTTATATTGGAAGTCGATGCTAAACACGTGGGGTATTGGTGGATATTCCATTATTGGTCTGATTAGGCTTTTGTAGAAATGGATTTTGATATTTGTGTTCATATTCCTAAATCGTTTTAGCTTTGTATTTTGTGTTCTTGCTCTTCTTAGCCTTTCTCTCACGTGTCTTGATATTCCTCTTTGTCCGAATTGCATTCCTAGTATTCTTGTGCTTTTACTAAAATTCATCGGTTGTTGGTCTAACATTATTTGTGCAGGTTTTGTAAGCAGACACTGATACTAGTTGGAATTTAGATTTATTTGTCTTTATCTTCCACTTCTTTTCAAACTGATTTATTCTTTCAATTTGGTTCATTGTTTTTTGTGCTACTTGTCTTTTCAAAGTTGGATCCCTTCTTCGAGTGCGTTTTTTCTGGGTGTATAATTATTTTGAGCTATATCATCTGCAAAGCAGACATCAGTACAGTACTCTGGTGGTGAAGTCATATCTGATGTATATAATATGAATAGTGTTGGACTGAGTACAGATCCTTGTGGGACTCACTTTGTAACGGGAATGGATTCCCTATGTAATTTTGTGACTTGATTGCTGCTGTTCGATGTTTGATGAAGTTGCATAGTATTTTCTCAAAAATGTCTGGAAGGTTGAGATGTAATATTTTGTATTGAAGTCCTTGTATCCATACTTTGTCAAATGCCTTTGTTATATCTCTACATACTAGGTTACATAGGTACCTTCTTCTTTGTGATAGTGCAATACTCTCATATATTGTTGCTATTGCAATCTGGGTCCCCTCTTCCTTTTCTAAATCCATATTGATTATTATTGTGTAGCTGATTACCTTCTAGGAACAACACTAATCTGTTGTTAATTATTTTTCAAATATTTTGCCCGGTACTTCTAGTAATGATATTGGTCTATAATTCTCTACCTGACTAGTATCTTTTCCTGGTTTGGGTATCAAAATCATTATTGCATTCTTGAATATAATTGGAAAATATCCCATTGAGAGGGCCCAGTTGTATATTTCTCTTAATTTTCGAGTGCAATGTCTGGTAAATTTTGAATTATGACCTTGTTAATTCCACTCTTTCCTGGTGCTTTGTGTTTAAAATTTTTAATTATTATTTTGATTTCCCATAACTCTATTTTCCTTGTTAATGGGCAGTCTTCATTGAGTCTGCTAATATCAGCTGCATGATGCGGATTTGCTCTGTTTCTATGTTGTTCAATGAATTCATTGACTATTGTCTCATGTTGGTTGTCGAAATTTTGGTTATCCTCCTGCGTTATCTGGAATATTTCCTGCCAGTAGGCCTTGTGCAGTACTTCCTTCTCTTTGTCATCATATATTTTCTCATTTCCATGCTTTATGTATGGCGAAGTATTAGTTTTGCTTCCCATCAGTCTTGCAACGGAGTTCCAAAATTGTTTTGGGTTATTGTACTGTATTTCTGTGTTTTTATTAGGTCTTCCCAATTTTGATGATATAATCTTGAGTTTTCTTGTACTAACTGTTCTTGTAATGACACATATCTTCTCATTAATATGTTGTTCCACCCTGTTATAAGTACTGTGTTTTGGATGTTGTTGTAGTGCCATTGTATCAATTTCAACTTATCACTACTAATAGGATGTGGAAGTGTGGTGTATTTAGTTATGGGTATATGATTTTTATTGCTTCTCTATATTTTTTGTACCATTCTTCAAGCTCGCCATCTACTATTTCTTTTGTTATTTCTATTTCATTTGAATTTATTGTTAGTTGTCTACTTATTCTTTCTTCTATTTCATTTTTGAAGCTTTCCCAACTTGCTTTTTTTATATTTGGTATTTCTAAGGATGGAATCATTATTGGATTGGTTGACAGTGTAATTACCATTGGTATATGATCGGAGGAGGTTGCTGGTCCTCTTGTAACGGCAATATTGAGGTGAATTTTATTATTTCCCAAAAATTATATCTGGCTTTCCTTTTCTGTTATTTGCTACAAAGGTATCGAAATCAGGTCCTAAGTGTATGATATATTTTTATTTATTAATCTGACTATTTCTTGTCCTGTGTAATTAGATTGCCTATATCCAAATATTTGGTGTCTGGCATTTAGATCGGCAATGAGGTAGGTTGGTTCTCTCCTGTTCATTAACTTCATGACATCCGGAAGTGGGAAATAATGTCTTCTTGGCGGCTTATAAGCTGTGGCGATCACTATTGGTCCTTTGTTAGTTTGAATTTGGACTGCTAAAAGTCGTCTTGGAAATCGTCTATTATCGTATGTCTAATATTACTCTTGATTGCTATTGCAATTCCTGCAAAGGGTTCATCAGCAAAGTTTTGCGTATATGTATTATATCCAAACATTTTCAGAGTTTCATTTCGTTTCATACCATGTTCATTGATTAATATTATGTCAGGGTCTTCTTCTCTATATATATTGTATAATTCAAATTTCTTTGTTTTCCAGGATTTGACGTTGTGCTGAATTATTTTAATTCTTCGTAGAGTTGGGTCCATTCAGTTACAGTGGTCTAGTAATTTTGTTCTTTTCTTTCACTTTTCCGTTTTCTGGTGTTATTGGCTACTGGCGTAGTACTTTGATGCTGAAGTTGATCCCTGTGGATTTTGTAAGATGGGAGAGTTGGAGAAACCTGAGAAGCTTGGTAGTGAGGCTTGTATTTCTTCTGTTAATTGATGCTGCGTTTCTTGCAAATTCACTTATGCGTCCTGAGGGATGGATTGGTGAGTTCGAGTCCGAACTGGGCTCAATTCTGAGTGTAAAAGTCTTCTTCTGATGAGTCGTCTTCTGAGCTCTCTGCTGTGTTTTCTTCATATTGTGTGCAGTCTTGCATATCTTGTTGTATATCCTGAGTTGCTTGTAAATCTTCTGCTTTGCTTGTATGGTTTTCTTGTCTTTTATTCCCTTTCCATGGTGCTTGCTATCATGTTTATTGTTTCTTTAGAGAAGTGTATTGTAGGTAAATTGTTATCTGCTAATATGCTGTTTATTACTGAGGGTAGAATCCTTCTTGGCGCAGCCCCAGTTTTATTGCTAAATTTGTTATTATCGTGATTCTTGTCTCTTCTTGTATTCTACTTATATTATTTTGGATGTTATTTGCATTAGCCTGGCAATTTCCTGTATTAGTGGCTGTCACTTTGGCGTAACTTGTACGGTTGCTTGTAGTGGATGTTGCATTTCTGTTTGCTTTGATCTCTTGAATTTTTCTTTTTATTAGGGCCTTTCTCACTGGGCATTTCGCTGCTAAAGTTCTATGTTGTTGATTGCAGTTAACACATTTTTTCGTATTTTTCTTTACATTCTCTGTATGTATGATCATGTGATGAACATTCAGAGCATATTTTATAGTTATTATCTTTAGGGCATTCCTTAAGCAGATGCTCATAGAGTAGCATCTGTAGCAAAATGACAAATTTACAAATATATCCTCTTCAATGTGTTCACTTGGAATGTATTGGTAGGCTACAAATAATCCTCTTTCTATGGCTCTCTTTGCCATCTTCGGTGTTTCAAACTTTATTTTCATGGTGTGGGGAATTGTTTTGGATTTTTATCACCTCATCCACTGCAGCCCATTCGTTTTTCCTCTCGATACTGTCTTTAAGGTCGTCTTCTCCGTATTCTACCGTTGTAGCGTCTAGGTATTTTGCTACTATAGTTTTCATGGAATTATATTCTGGGACGTCTATTACCTCAAACTTTTCATTTGCAAAAACTGTCCTGTTCTCTGAAAAGAATCTTTTTGAGTCATCTTTGAACATTGAAAATGCTGTGTTGGCGTGGATTACTCTTTGGACTCTAGCCTGGATGGCGCCTATACACTGGCAGGCCGTCATTCATGCAGTTTAGGACTATTGTCTTGTATCTTAATCTTCATTTTGAATCATGTTATTTACTACTTTCTTGAAGTTTTGCCACAAAGAAGGGTGACACATAAGCCTAAGCTATGCTGGCACTGAAATAAGAGGCCAGAACGATGCCGAAGACCTAGAATCGAGGAAAGATTTTGAAAAACCTCACGGGCTACTTTCTCGGATACTAGGCAGTCATGAGAACACGTCTTACCCTGCGGTTGCCGGAGGCAGACTGTGACCCAATAGTTAAGAATTTAAAAAGTTTCCAACTATCCAGTCCATAGATGCTGCTGAAATTTCTTTCTTCTGGAACATCTACCATATTACTTTCTTATTATGTTCTGATATATTCCTCTACAACTGAACATATTGCGCCAACCACCAAACTCTTTTTATTCTTTTGCTTTAAGTAGGTATTCTTCCCACATCTTCAATGATCATTACATGCAAACACCTGCTCACCCACGTTTTCTGTGCTGACAGCGCTGGATAAGTTCTTGAATACAAATAAATACTAAATGAACAGAGAGAGAGAGAGAGAGAGAGAGAGAGAGAGAGAGAGAGAGAGAGAGAAGAGAGAAAAGTTAAATCCATTTCAAACTTAAACATGCACTTAATACGCTTTCTTTTGCATTGCTATCGTCGAATAAATACTACGATTCGATGGGCTCAAAGGAAAACTCAGGTTTAATTGGACTTTTCAATTAATTTAATGGTTTTCCTCTTAGGCAGTAATGACTTTGCTTTGTCTCCCACGTTAGACTTGCAGAAAGCTTTTATTTGCCTCCCAAGGGTAATCTCTATCACAGCTTTTATGTAGATGATATACGAAATTTGCATCGAACCCTACGTTGTTGGCGACTTTACTTCACATGCAGACTGAAGCTTTGATTCTTAATTTATTTCATCCTCTCTCTCTCTCTCTCTCTCTCTCTCTCTCTCTCTCTCTCGACGGCGGGCGTGCAATGACAAACTTACACAAACACACATATATCGTACCTCGGTAATACTACAGTATTAAACCAATTAATGTAACAGATACAATAAAGATAGAATTTGTTCATTCTATTTTCTCTCATTTACAAACACGAGCTAATGTAGAGAACAAACCATTGGAAGGGTATGCGATAGTTATTTCAGGTGTTTTAGTGCTGCTCCTAATAGAAGAAGAAGAAAAAAACTTTTAACCACGTATAAAATATGAATTATTACATATTTCAAGCTGAAGGGGAGAAAAATCAGAACACTGTTATTTTTCTTCTACGGTAACAGCTGTTTCGAAATACGCGAAACGAATTTCAGGTTGTTCTTTCTTGTCAAAAATTGGGGGAGTTCTGTGACTGGTTTCCTTTTGGTCGGCAAGAAAGTTATCCCAAAAGAACTGGATGTTATGAAGGAGAATTATTCTGAATTGACTGAATAATGAAAACTTGTATTCCTAGCGACTATGGGCATCAAAGAAACAACATTTATGCATGATTAAGGAATCGAGCCTACTCTAAGCAAACATGCATGACTTCCTAGTGAGTTGGTATACTGGTACCGTTGTAATACTTGTCAAGAATCTGAAACCAGACTGTACAAATGTCTCTGAATGTCTTTCGTGAGTTATAAGGAACAATGAAAAACATTTTAGGCTGTTATTTCATTTTACAATCCGAAGCAATATCTTTTAAGATATCTCAATATTTCCGTTTCTTTGCTCTCTGTAAACTTTTTATGACATAAACCGGGAGGACTACAGTGCCATACTTGTTCATGCCAAGTAATTAAAGATGACTCTACTATTTGTTCCAATAACGATTTATCTACAGATTTAATATTAGACCATATGTATGAGTCCTACTTAGTTATGAAATAATGGTTTTCATTTCTGTTTTGGTAACAAGGTCAACATATCCTCAATCAAGCAATAAATTACTTTACAAATAATAATCACTAAATCATTATTGCGATGAACTAACAAGAAAGTCATGGATCGTAATGGATACATAAGTTGTTTTTACAGAAATTATAAAGCAGTGGGCATTGACTTTAAAAATAACAATCTCCTGATGTTTATTTCACCAAAGCCACACATTCACTACCATAGTGTAGAATCATAGCATGTCCTTCTTGAGAATCGTTCCTCTTTGCGAAAGGACGGCTCCCTTGCAACACGAGTTTGTAATATGCGAAATCGCCTGTCATTCTGAAGATTGGTGGCTATCATAACTTGAATAGACTCAGTCGTTTCTCAACCGTCATGTACAAAACGGCCAAATTGAAAAAGAATTTCAGAAAACGAATAACACCAATTCCAGATGCCTATACCAGTAGGATGGCATCCTACTCGATGAAAAAGACCTCTTCAGTTTTCAGTTTCA
>NC_089798.1:1067500-1070000 GCF_040412425.1 Macrobrachium rosenbergii | reverse complement strand
AAACCATTTCAGGTTTTAATATAATGATATGTTTCTTTCAACAGGAATTCGAATGTCATCCTGGGAAGACGAATATTTGGAAGCGGTGTTTTAACTCTTCCATACGATATGAGATTTATTGTGGTCTTTATGACCTTATTACTTTGTTTGATGACCAGGGTGTTATTCACTAGTATTGCTTGGCATAGAATAATGACTATGCTTGTTTGTGAAACAGTATGTCCTCTAGTTATGTGTTCCATTGATAGGGTGTGTGATCACTCCATTTCATGACCGTAGCTTTTGCTGAGTTACTTTCGTTAAATTTGTCAATAAAGCCTAGTTTTGCTTCTCAGTTTTTAATTCTAGTATGCCTTGGTGTAAATATAGGTTTAGTGAGAGAAGTTTGACAAAGTAGAAGGGATTTGCTGACCCAGAGATGAGCCACGGCCACCACAGGCATCTGGACGAAGTAAGATGATTGATTCTGTTCTTAAAACAGATACACCAACAAAAGATGACCTTTCATGACCCGGGAGAGCCATTAACATATGTGTGTGTGTCTGTGTGAGTGTGTGTGCGTGTGTATTGTAGTATTGAGCTGCTTAATTCCTGGTTTGTTTGTGGCCCTTTTTAACGTTAACATTTTGCTTGTTCATTTCATTTCAGTTTTCATTTATTTTCTTTCTTTCGAGCCTTGAATAGCTGAATAAGATCTTTTCGCTCCTATCAGGGGATTGTTGTTTGTCAATGATACCTCGCCCCTTTTCACTCCCATCAGGGGACTGTTGTTTATCACTGATATCTCGCGCCTTTTCACACCCATCAGGGAACTGTTGTTTATCACTGATACCTCGTCCCTTTTCACTCCCATCAGGGGACTGTTGCTTATCACTGATACCTCACGCCTTTTCACTCCCAACAGGAGACTGTTGTTTATCACTGATACCATGCTCCTTTTCACTCCCATCAGGGGACTGTTGTTTATCACTGATACCTCGCGCCTTTTCACTCCCATCAGGGGACTATTGTTTATCACTGATACCTCGCCCCTTTTCACTCCCATCAGGGGAATGTTGTTTATCACTGATACCTCGCTCCTTTTTACTCCCATCAGGGGACTGTTTTTTATCACTGATACCTTACCCCTTTTCACTCCCATCAGGGGACTTCGTTGTTTATCACTGGTACCTCGCCTTTTTACTCCCATCAGGAGACTGTTGTTTATCACTGATATCTCGCACCTTTTCACCCCATCAGGGGACTGTTGTTTATCACTGATACCTCGTGCCTTTTCACTCCCATCAGGGGACTGTTGTTTATCACTGATACCTCGCACCTTTTCATTCCCATCAGGGGACTGTCGTTTATCACTGATATCTCGCGCCTTTTCACTCCCATCAGGGGACTGTCATTTATCACTGATATCTCGCGCCTTTTCACTCCCATCAGGGGACTGTTGTTTATCACTGATACCTCGTGCCTTTTCACTCCCATCAGGGGACTGTTGTTTATCACTGATACCTCACACCTTTTCACTCCCAACAGGAGACTGTTGTTTATCACTGATACCTTGCTCCTTTTCACTCCCATCAGCGGACTGTTGTTTATCACTGATACCTCGCCCCTTTTCACTCCCATCAGGGGACTATTGTTTATCACTGATACCTCGCCCCTCTTCACTCCCATCAGGGGACTGTTGTTTATCACTGATACCTCGCTCCTTTTCACTCCCATCGGGGACTGTTTTTTATTACTGATACCTTGCCCCTTTTCACTCCCATCAGGGGACTGGTGTTTATCACTGGTACCTCACGCCTTTTCACTCCCATCAGGGGACTGTTGTTTATCACTGATACCTCACCCCTTTTCACTCCCATCAGGGGACTGTTGTTTATCACTGATACCTCACACCTTTTCACTCCCATCAGGGGACTGTTTACCACTGGTACCTCGCCCCTTTTCACTCCCATCAGGGGATTGATGTTTATCACTGATACCTCGTCCCTTTTCACCCCCGTCAGGGGACTGCTGTTTATAATTGATTCCTTGCCCCATTTCGCTCCCATCAGGGGATTGTTGTTTATAACTGATACCTCACACTTTTCGCTCCCATCAGGGGATTGTTGTTAATAATTGATTCCCCTCCCATGAAGTTTCACTTACTTTGCATGTTAGAGCACTGGGCTGTTTAGCATCTACGTTTTCTCCTAACGAAGGTGTCTTGTGGGGAGTGACTTGTGTTTCGCAGTACCTGGCTACTTTGTGGAAAGAACTCGACCAATAACAGCAACTTTGGCAATGAATTTAGGTTGAGGCACTGAGTTTTTGGGCGGACGTTTTGGAGGCACGTTATTAGGCGCCTTGTGTTTGACCCCCTTTGAGAAAGTATCGTGAAAAGCCACTCCTGTTATCTTTGGTATCTCCTGAATAATATCTCTTACGGGTGTTGATGAGGGCCATCCTGCCCTCTGCTCTACTGCCTCTCTGCTGCACCGCCTCTCTACCCATAGCTGTACTG
>NC_089798.1:1020000-1065000 GCF_040412425.1 Macrobrachium rosenbergii | reverse complement strand
CCTTTCCCAGGTAACAGTAGGGGAAACATGACACAGCCACCCACCTCCTGCAAACGGGTTTGTCCGCACACGGTGAGGCGGGGTAGTTAGGGGTACGGGAGAGTAGGGGAGACATCCACCCTCTCCCTGCAAACCAGTTTGTCCGCCCAGAGAGGGGGCGGGGTAAGTAGGGGAGACAGCAGCGCCGCGTTCCAGCGTGCGTAGTGCCGGCCAACAAGCTCGTGTCAAAATATTGCACAACTTCAGTGCTGAAACTCAGTTTAGGAACAAGACCGACAGGTTAGACATTATTGCCCATAACTGAGACAAAAGAGTATTTCGTTTGTGAATGATCTGAAAGTGACATAAGTTCTCTCAGTCATTTTGGTCACATTTTGGGTCCCAGCTGTTATATATATATATATATATATATATATATATATATATATATATATATATATATATATATATATATATATATATATATATATATATATATATATATATATATATATATATATATATATATATATATATATATATATATATATATATATATATATATATATATATATATATATATATATATATATATATATATATATATATATATGTATATATATATATATATATATATATATATATATGTATATATATATATATATATATATAGATATATATATATATATATATATATATATATATATATATATATATATATATATATATATATATATATATATATATATATATATATATATATATATATATATATATATATATATATATATATATATATATATATATATATTATGTTTCCGTTTGTTCTGTATATATATATATAAGAGTCATTCTCATTATGCTGGAATAGTAAAATATAAATTAAACAGACGTTTCATTTTCAATCCAAATATAAAATGAAAAAGTTCTTTCAGAAATTTCATCTTTCAGGGATCTCTTATAAATCTATATGGAGTGCAAATCGGCTAAATAAATGGCAAATACATTCTACTCACTGATCTATATCCGTCTAAATTTGAATAAAATAAAATAACCTTCAGTGGCAATCACAGGTACGTTATCAATAACAACAGTAAAACTGAAACGCTGAAAATAAATTGGGGTTCAGTATAAAACGAATGTGAAATTAACCCTTGTTTTCTCGAATGAGAGTGCTGGAAACGTTTTGTTTGTGTCTGCATTGGTTGTCTATCTTATGCAAAAAAAAAAAAAAAAATATATATATATATATATATATATATATATATATATATATATATATATATATACATACATACATACATACATACATACACACACACATTTATACACACACAGGGGATATATTATATATATATATATATATATATATATATATATATATATATATATATATATATATATATATATATATATATATATATATTATATATATATATATATATATATATATATATATATATATATATATATATATATATAATATATATATATATATATATATATATATATATATATATATATATCAATTTGAATTATATATACACAGAGACATTTTATCTTAGGTAAAATATCAGTTGATTGTTGGGAGAGAAATTTTTAAATGTCACAGATATGGCAATCACAGAAATAACAACAGTAAAACTGAAACGCTGAAAATGGTTCTCTAACCTATGCAATATATATAAATATATATATATATATATATATATATATATATATATATATATATATATATATATATATACTCAATTAGAATTATATATTTTACTGTAAGTTAAATATTTGACTGTAGAGAGAGAGATTTACAATAGCAAACATCTTTCTCTACCTTGTAAATGTCACATACATGCACATAAATTGAATAATAATAATAATAATAATAATAATAATAATAATAATAATAATAATAATAATAATAATAACAATAATGATAGGTAATAATAATAATAATAATAATAATAATAATAATAATAATAATAATAATAATAATAATAATAATAATAAAGAAACTAGGGCACCTAATTTTAATTATTTTGTTCAGAATTGTGGGAAACTTCATTTAATTCCTGTTTAATATCCTTTGTCACTGCAACATCATATTTCCGTTAACGTAAACACACTGCCACACAACCAAATTAAGCATAAAAACACTCACAAATGTTGACACATTTACAGACCAAGTGTTCCTGTTAAACAGCATAATCACATTACATTTATGTTAATATATACAGATATATGTTTATATATGTATGTTATATGCCACAAAACAAATTATATATATATATATATATATATTTATATATATATATACATATATACATATATACATACATACATACATACATACATACATACATACATACATACATACATACATACATACATACATACATACATACATACATACACGCACACACACACATATATTGACTGAAATGGTTTATGTTCTGACACCTATCTTCATTGCCATTTATTATAGCTGCTGTGCAACAGCAACTCCCGGATAGACATATTTACTCGGTCTAACTAATATTGGTCAGAGTAATAACGACACATGTTCTAATTGCTCTTTATGCGGGCATTTTGTTCCTAATTTATATTTCATTAGAACTTTATAATGACCATGTCTACGTTTTTTAAGCATGTGACGTAAAAGGTGAGGGTGGCAGTTTTTCAGCAATTTAAATGCTTCATGGTGGGTACGTAATTGGGATATATTCTACTTTCTCACTTACGAAAATCTCAACCGTAATTCCTTTGTTTATCTAATGTTACTCCAGTACTTTGGTTAGGACCCTAAACTAAATCATTCGATGTAAGCGTCATCGTGATGTTCCAGAGACTGAAGATGAAATAGCTACAAATTTTCTCCACTAGCAGATTTTCCCAAACTGAGAACGGCTGAATAAAGACAATGTAACAGGATGGTAAATATATAAAATTCCAAGAAGAAACGCAATTTTCCGACCTAGGCTACATTCCTTTTTAGGGGCTTGTATTTGCAACACTTTTGGTTCACAAAGCCTGGATAATAATAATAATAATAATAATAATAATAATAATAATAATAATAATAATAATAATAATAATAATAATAATAATAATAATAATAATAATAATCACTCATTCTTTCGTCTTAAGATACTGTACGTTAGTATCTTCCGATTAACAACAAATACATTGACAAGATATTTCCAAGCGAATAAGTGACATACAGTGCATTGTCGTGTGATAAGAAAATGCTAATCAAGCTAAAAGTCAAGATCTATAGCACATTAATAAGACCAGTGTTAATGTAATGTATGGATCAGCAACATGGGCTCCAAGAAGAAAAGAGGAAGTAAAGCTTGAGAGAACAGAGATGAGAATGCTGAGGTGGATTATGGAAATATCGCTGCTTGAGATTGGAAAATGATGAAATAAGAAGGGGGCAGGCTTGGTAAAGAAAACAGAGGTGATAAGAGAGTCACGATTGAGATAGTATGGGTATGTGTTAAGGATGGACGACAAGGAGGGAGTGAAGAGGGCCTGGGAAGAACCTGTTAGAGGAAGAAGATCGAAAGGGAGACAGAGAATTAGGTGGCGAGATAAAGTGAAGGAAGATATGGAGAGAAGAGGTTTGATGGAGGATGATGCCTTTGATAGAAGACAGTGGAGAAGGCGCATCAGGCAACCGATAACGGTGGGAAAGATGATACAGTGCATTGTCGTCTTCAAAAAATGTTTTCATTACAATTCCTGGCAACGAAATGTTCTACCTAGAACTCATTCTATGTGTATACAATACGTATATCACGAAATCGAATTTATCCGTTTGAAACTACAAAAATGAATTTATTTTTCAATTTACTTAACCAACGGTTAAGGAATATTACGGTGGCCAGAGAAAACTGAAAAATCGCAGTTCACAAAATTTTCACCCAATCAATATTTTCAAAAGAAAAACCATCTCAGATCATAGACATATGGTAAACAGTCATATTTCTTTTTCATGAAAATTCTTTGCATAAAGGAAAAACTAAAGCGTAATAAACCAATTTGAAAAGACCCTCATGATGACCTCTACGTTACATCTACATAAAGGCAAAATAGATTCCTCTTTCAGCGAGGACAGAGTTACACGTTTATGGGAAGAGACACAACAGAGGGGAAATTGCCTGCCTGGTCCGCAGACTGTTGCAGCAATGAAGAGAAAAAAGAACTGTTCTCTCACAGCTTGGGAACAGACAGCAAAGGGTCGTGTGGCCTAACCGAAAAACGAAACAGGAATTTCTAAATCTCTTCTTGGTAGTCGAACAAACAATGGTGACCTTTGTCAGCTTTGTGTGAAAGCATCGGGGGATGTGAGAGAGAGAGAGTCTGAAGTGTTTTGTAACTATTTTTAACTATTTTATCTTACAGCCTTACGTTTACAGAAATACTGTCAGTGATGATTTTTTTTTTAACTGGTAAAATTTTCCCATTACTTGGAGGAAATGGAAAATGATAAAGGATGCTTAAAATCACACAAGATGGTGCATACAACATTTATGAGGCAAGCTGAATATCTGAAAATAAGGATAAGCCGTAGCCTAGGAAAAAAAGTGGGCCCTTAGGCAGATATATATATATATATATATATATATATATATATATATATATATATATATATATATATATATATACATACACACACACACACACACACACACATATATATATATATATATATATATATATATATATATATATATATATATATATATATATATATATATATATATATATATATATATGTATATTTCTAATAAGCAACTTCCAGTGGAAACCTGACACAATCTTACTATGCTATTACGCCTACCTATCCGGCAATACAGACTGAGGCTGGACATGACTGCTGAATTTAATTTGCGGTGTCAGTGAACTGCGTTATGTAACACTGAAGGTGGTGCGTATTATTATTTAAAGACTTTCCGATTCATCGCACCTGTTGTGACAGAAGGTTTGGGCGAAATGGCTGCTAGAGAAAAGTTCCTGAAAAATATATAGCACAAGTACTTTGTCCCATTCAGACGGCGATGGGTTTAATGCAAAAGCATCCCGATCGGAGGATATGAGGTAAAAAATGGAATACACGCAGATTCATAAGTCTCTGTTACTTATTTATAAAATAAGGTTCAAAAACAGCTTTTGAAAGTCTTCATCATAAGGACAAAATCATTCCTTAAAGTGAAACCCTTCTAGTAACTTCAATAAGTCTTATAAACGGACGTGGGTAATCTAGTTTTGCTGCATATTTCTAATAATATTATTACGAAGGATTCAGGAAATCAAGTTCATCTGATAACGTAAAAGCTGCTATTTACATATGTACACACACACACACACACACACACACACACACATACACATATATATATATATATATATATATATATATATATATATATATATATATATATATATATATATATATATATATACAATATATATATTATATATATATATATACATATATATATATATATATATATATATATATATATATATATACATATATATATATATATATATATATATATATATATATATATATATATATATATATATATATATATATATATATATATATATATATATACACATCAATGAAGGGCAGGGGACACACAGATATACAAGCTGACTTTATTCCAACGTTTCGTAATAATTGAATTAATTACATCATCAGGGCTGTTAAAATAAGAAATAAAATTCTTTGTAAAACCATAAAAGCTAAAAATAAAGGCTAAAAATTATTCATATAAAAATTTCAGAAATGTACCCAAACATTAAAATTAATGAACAAAAATTTTTAAAATCATTACATTAAAATGAAGGCAACAGAATATACAGTAAAGTAAAACTGAAAACTATCCGTGAAAGGGTTACAGAACAAAGATTAAGGACCGACCTAGAGGGCGACAGCTTTAAACTAAACATAAACATAAATAGAAACAACACAAGTCAGGATAAATACAGAGAGAGGAGGACGTGTGAGTGTTTAACGACGGAACAAGTTGTTGATGAAAAGTGATTCCAGGAATAACAAGGTCTTGAGGGTTGGTGGTATGGCCTAAAATGTAGAAGTCTTTATTATCAATGTGTGTTTTATAAATTTTTGAGTGATTTCTGATATTGGAATGTTTCGGGTTTGAAATTCTGCTACCTGTACAGGCTTACAACGCTTACATACGCACCGTAAGGAGTCTACTGGTGGATCCCACATAGGTCCCTGTTTGACATTCAGGGCAAGTATATTTATAAATGATACAGGTGACATATAAGGTGATAACCGATCTTTGGTTTTAAAGAGTGAACCAATGGTGAAAGGGTTCTTAGGGATTAAAGTAACATCAATGGCATAAAAATTATCCTGTATAATTTGAGTGAACTTTTTGTGAAACTTGAGGTCGTGAGTAAATGGAAAGCTTGCGTAAAATTTCATTTTTGACAGTTAAAACTGCTGGTTTGTAATGAAATGTTTGTTGAGTAATTTATGTAATTTCCTATACACCAGCTTTTGCAGGAAATAGTTATTATTAAAAAAGTCAATTAAAAAAGAAATTTCCTCATGAAAAAGGCTCCAGTTCGACGTAAATCCAACCCTGTTTCTACCCTTCTCCACAGGGCACTCGTCCTTACGTCGAACTGGAGCCTTTTTCATGAGGAAGTTTCACAAAAAGTTCACTCAAATTATACAGGATAATTTTTATGCCATTGATGTTACTTTAATCCCTAAGAACCCTTTCACCATTGGTTCACTCTTTAAAACCAAAGATCAGTTATCACCTTATATGTCATCTGGTATCATTTATAAATATACTTGCCCTGAATGTCAAACAGGGACCTATGTGGGATCCCCCACTAGAGTCCTTACGGTGCGTATCGATTCTCATCGTGGCGTAAGCTTCCGTACAGGTAGCAGAATTTCAAACAAGGAACATTCCAAAATCAGAAAACACTAAAAAATTTGTAAAACACACATTGATAATAAAGACTTCTATATTTTAGGCCATACCACCAACCCTCAAGACCTTGTTATTCTGGAATCACTTTTCATCAAACAACTTGTTCCGTCGTTAAACACTCACACGTCCTCCTCTCCTCTATATTTATCCTGACTTGTGTTCTTTCTATTTATATTTATGTTTAGTTTAAAGCTGTCACTCCTCTAGGTCGGTCCTTAATCTTTTGTTCTGTAACCCCTTTCACGGATAGTTTTCAGTTTTAGTTTACTGTATATTCTGTTACCTTCATTTTAATGTAATGATTTTTAAAATTTTTGTTCTTTAATTTTAATGTTTGTGTACATTTCTGAAATTTTTATATGAATAATTTTTAGCCTTTATTTTTAGCTTTTATATGATTTTACAAAGAATTTTATTTCTTATTTTAACAGCCCTGATGATGTAATTAATTCGATAATTACGAAACGTTGGAATAAAGTCAGCTTGTATATCTGTGTGTCCTCTGCCCTTCATTGATGATTTTAAGTATGGATTGACTCTGACGCCTCACACTAATATATATATATATATATATATATATATATATATATATATATATATATATATATATATATATATATATATATATATATATATATATATATATATATATATATATATATATATATATATATATATATATATATATATATATATATATATATATATTATATATATATATATATATATATATATATACATATATATATATATATATATATATATATATATATATATATATATATATATATATATATATATATATATATATATATATATATATATATATATATATATATATATATATATATATATATATATATATATATATATATATATATATAATATATTATATATATTATATATATATTATATATATATATATAGTATATATATATATATATATATATATATATATATATATATATATATATATATATATATATATATATATATATAATATATATATATATATATATATATATATACATATATATATATATATATATATATATATATATATATATATATATATATATATATATATATATATATATATATATATATATATATATATATATATATATATATATATATATATAATATATATATATATATATATATATATATAATATATATATATATATATATATATATATATATATATATATATATATATATATATATATATATATATATATATATATATATGTATATATATATATATATATATGTATATATTATATATATATATATATATATATATATATATATATATATATATATATATATATATATATATATATATATATATATATATATATATATATATATATATATATATATATATATATATATATATGTATATATATATATATATATATATATATATATATATATATATATATATATATATATATATATATATATATATATATATATATATATATATATATATATACATATATATATATATATATATATATATATATATATATATATATATATATATATATATATATATATATATATATACATATATATATATATACATATATATATATATATATATATATATATATATATATATATATATATATATATATATATATATATATATATATATGTAATAATGGAATGGGGTTTTAACTAACTGCCTTGAGGGCCAACGCAAAGTGCTCAGAATGTAAGCGATAAATGGAATGAATAAACTAAACTGACTTACCTTGATATCACATCTAAGTAAACGGAGAATTGGAGGTCGTCATGGGGAAAATTTGACCAGAATATTTAATTTAAACAAAATTTATTTACAAATGAAGTAATCAGGAAATTAATATAAAGGGGCTGACTGAGCAGCAAGCAAGCACATACAATGTGAAATAAAATTAGACAATGCATAGCAAATTGCTGAACCTAAAAAGGCTACGGCCGTGAAATAGTTTGACATGCAAAGGAACGTGAAGGTTGCTACTGGTTAAATGATTTTTTCTTGGTAATGCAACTTGATTTATCAAGAGGAGGAGGAACTTTCTAGTGCCCCGGATTGCTAATCAGAAGACTCTTGCATGTGGCAGGATGGCAGTTAAACATCTACACTTTTTTGTTCACAAGGCAGGGAACATACCACCCGAGGGGCTAGAAAACAGGTTCTGGAAGAGAATTCCAGGTTAGCATTCAAAACCAATAATTTTCTCTCACATGAACTTAATTATGCATGTTGGAGGAATTGATCTATTAGATTTAATTAGCACAGGTAACACTATGAAGGGAATGATCCAATCATGATCAATGAACTCATTTAATTTGAGCTTGTGACAAGCCATGAGGACAAAGGGCTGCTAGGTCTGATTGGGACAAAAGGGGCTTTGTTTAGGAGAATGAAAAGTCGGAAATTTGGAAAATGGAGAGAAATTCACAAGAAGAAAGAGAAACTGGCGTATAACTGAATGTTTCCAGAAGTACCTTATTCCTTCTGTGCAATGAGCTCACTGCAAAAGACGAATTTCGGCTGCAGGAGTCTCGATCCACGCCAACCCAGAGAGACAGACCCACACCAACTTTATGCTGTAGTGGTCTGGTAAAGAGTGCTTTTTGCCCAGGTTGCAGGGCATCGCGTCCACTTTCCTATTTAGTTGGAAGCATAGAACATTGGCAATCTGAAAGCGGTCACATAGCCAGTGAAAGGTCGTAGCGAAAATAGGTCTTATAGTTAAGTTTCTTAAGGGTTAGGATAATAGCCTACCTACAGCCCTGGATTCGCCCTTGTGCCCCTAACAGCTATCTGACCCCAGGTTCCAAGGCATGCCCAATTCTGGTATAGACATATCCAGATAACAAGTCGATATCAAAGACCTCTCACCTATCATTAACTGACTGCAAGGATGTATCTTAGATTAAGACTATTACGTTAACACCATGGAGGATAACTTATGTAATATCACTAGGCAACAACAATTGTACTTCATATATTTGACTTCATGAATGGGATATGGTTTTACTAGGATTTTCCTTAGTCACTGAATGTTTAAGAGAGAGGGGAACTTGAAACGTGAAACAATAGCGTGAGGACTAAAGGAAAGAGCTGGGAGTAATTGCCATCTTCAGACTTACTGCTGGAATAGGTAATGCGGTGATCAATTACATCAGAGGCCCTTGGTCCGTTGAAATGGCAATTTCCCCATTTGTTCAACAAAAGGGGGAAGATCAAAGGGGAGGCTGTGGGAAATGCCCCCAGATTGTCGAGCTGGGTCCAAAAGGCATGGTGCTTGCTTGCTTCAAAAACTCCTCCCCCAGACCGCCTTGGCTGGGTTGCGGGTAGCGTCTGAAAAATGACAAAAACTCGCCAGTACAAAGGTCATAGAAAAGTGAGTTTAAGGTACAATCTAGCTGAGGGTGGTCCTGGTAAAACCTACCCTGTCAAATACACCTCTAAACTAAATTTTCTACCTCCTCCTAACAGTTGGTGCTTTTGGAATAACAACCCTGCTCGCTTGCTTTCTTCCCTAGAATGCTTTACAAAGAGAAAGCCTTGGTTTTTCTTTTTGTATATCTATTAAATCAAGGAAGAGAGGTCGAGCAGGGGAATATTTATAACACACACACACACATACATACATATATATATATATATATATATATATATATATATATATATATATATATATATATATATATATATATATATATGTATAGTTGTATTCTTCTCAATCACGAAGATAAAATATTACGATGCACTCCACAATGAAGATGAAGGAGAAACCAGAGGAAAAGGCAATAGAGTTCTTAATTTGTCCCAACAGTTTCGCCCTCCATCAGGCCTCTTCCGGGGAACTTTATTGACTAATCAGTTTAAGAAAACATATACCGGACATATGTTTACATTTGGCTTCAAAACTTACATAAAACAAACAACCACAAATGGTTAACGATGCTTACAACTGTTACAGGATAATATAAAATATAAATTGTCTAGTACATATATTATATATATATATATATATATATATATATATATATATATATATATATATATATATATATATATATATATATATATATACAGTATATATAACCTCAAATATTAAAGCCAATACGCCCCTTAATATCAAAAATAACATTACCTTGAGAATGACTTTACATAATACAATAAGGGATCCTTTTGTGGTCGGTGCAAAGGTAGCTATAGTTTGATTTCGACTCTGCTGTACATATATACCGAATTAAACTTCTATATTAGAAACGAAATCAACCTGTCTTCCCCATGACAGCTAAGGACTAAGTTTGTACCAGAAGGTTGTTTTATAGTAAGTCAACAGGAATTGGTCGGATTTCGGTTGTGATGCCTGCGGTACAGGTTAATTAGCATTTTTGCGGAATACCTTGATGAGAGGTGAATTATAAAGGAATGGATGAGAGGAATGATCGTTCCATGGGAAAGAATTTTACTAGGTATACCACGGAAGCTGTATTGTACAATAAGATTTTGAGTGTGGAAGTAAGACAGTTAAAAAACAATGATTGATAGGGAAGAAGAGTGTTGGTTTAGACAAAACAAATGTTTGGATCAAGTGTTTTTTATTTTTTTTGAATGACTTAAAACCAAAAATTTCACCGTCTATTCCTAGACATAAAAAAAATATTCCAGACAGAACTGACAGCAAATGATTTTTACCATTGTTAAGGATGTATGGTATATATATAAATGCAAAATTTCTGAAAGTGCTCTTCAGTTTTATGATGGAGGAAAAGTTGTTAGACACGCTGATGGAATAACGAGTAGTTTGGTAAAAGTATACTAGAGACAATGGTGTGTTATTTCTCTTTGTTTATTCAATACCTTTATCAAAGATAGTGAAAAACATAATATTCCACGAACTGATTGCAGAATGTTTGATGCTTGCAGATGATATAGTGCTGACTAGGAATAGTAAAAAGGAACTACAGAATCTAGTGGAAACGTTTGAAAGTGTTAGCATCAGCAGAAATTGAGTAGAATTTTATGGAATAAGTTTGCTGACTATAAAAATTGATAGAATGGTTATGAAACCAGAGGAAATAAAAAAAGACAGAGCAATAAATACTTATATGGAAGATAACTGTGTGGGTTACAGAAACAGATAAAACAAATAATGGTAGGTAGGAGGAGAAGAGAAACGTGTAGAAAGATAAATGAAGCAAAGAAAATAGCAGGATGATTTCAAGAGATTGGGAAGATACGTTGAAAGTTTCATGAAGCAGAATGCATGGAGGTACGGTATTACTTTAGTCAAATGTGTTTATGGAAGAGAATGGTGGATGTTAACATGAATGGCTGAAAAAAACTTTTGAAGCGGTGTGATTAATTTTTTGTGGTATAGGAGGTGTGAAATTTGAAAGAATGAGAAGTGTGGAGGTACATAGTTATAATAAAAAGAAGGAGAAAAATGTATGAGATGGTTTTCATATGGATGCTCCATGTTTACAAAAGTGTTTAGAGACAGAAGAAGAAGGACATATAGAAAGTGCTGGATATCTCAGGAAATACTAATTTACACGCAAGATAAATAGGAATAATACATTGTATATTGTGGTGTTTGGCACGCTAGGGTTGTGTCTTCTGAGCAGGTTAAAAATTGATACACAACAAATACGACTGTGACAGTACCTATTGCGATCAATAAAAGGATAAATAAAAATGAGGCAAACCTGCCCTTTAAAAGTTTGTGACATAAAAGGGGACCACCGCTATAGTCATGACCTACAGCTCTTTGGGAAGGCTATCGTAGCTGGCAAGGAAATATTGAATTTTAGTAGGAACAATGCATGCCTCTGCATCCTAGAGGCAATATATATCAGCGAAAAAATAATTCAGTCAATTAATGATATGATAATATGGTTTAATTTACCAGCCTCAAATATCTCCACATCCAAAAGGATACGACGAAGGTCAATGCAACGTCGGAGTTCCACTCCCGACCCTGCTGATTGCTCAGTAATTTACCATCGGGTGTTATTTTCCAGTCCAACTGTCACTGCACCTGGAAGGAATGACAGCACAGCTAACCTGTTTTTATCTATCTTTGTTTTTCGTGTGTGGGGAGGGGTCATTACGGGTTAACATATGTAACAAGCTATGTCGATTTGGAGAAATTACCTCAAGCATTGTCTGTTGTACCCAGTCTTTACTGATAGCCGGACAATAGTTAATTAAAAATGTTCAGATAAATAAAGTTGTAATAAAAGATCCCTATGTATATATATATTTTTTATTATTACTTGAATCATTATTATAAGGCTGAGAAGCAAATTTATTGCCTTATCTTACAGGTTTATATATATATATATATATATATATATATATATATATATATATATATATATATATATATATATATATATATATATATATATATATATGTGTGTGTGTGTGTGTGTGTGTGTGTGTGTGTGTGTGTGTGTGCGCGTCTGTGTGTGTATGTGTGTGTTTGTTTGTATATATATTTAATAACAGGACCTCATTTAAACTGGATGGCATTTAGCAGAAATATTTATTCAGGAAGAGTTACAAGCTTTCTAGGACTAACAGTCTTCATCATCTGGTATCTGTAGAATAACAGGACACGTGGTCCAGCCGTATTTATATGCGTACGTGGGTGGGAATTAAAGGCCTTGTTTTCCTAATTTTGTAAGCCGGCTTTCTTCAATCCTTTGATTATCCTCCTTCCCCTGTGTAGTAGCCGCAAGTCCACTTCCAGAAAAATCATGTAAGCAACAATAGAGAAGAGGACATACAAAATCACGAGAGACCACATGGATAACACACACCAGGGAGAAGCTGCAGGCAGAGCAAGGCCAAGGTCACAGGGCTGTGCTACACAGAAGAAGAAGGATAATTAAAGGATTGAAGAAAGTCAGCAACGAAGTTGGAAAAACAAGGGCTTTAATAGGCCCGTATATATATATTATATATATATATATATATTTTATATATATATATATATATATATATATATATATATATTTATATATATATATATATATATATATATATATATATATATATATATATATATATATATATATATATATATATATATATATATATATATATATATATATTTTTTATCACATCATATATGTGAATTATATTCAATCATTAAGCTACAAATGTCTTTTTATCCATATCCGTGAATTATATTCAACGCCGTCGTTTTAATTCGGGAGTATCATCACCGAAAGGGGAATTATAAGAGATAAATGGATTGGTACCGAAGTGTCACGAACGTTCGACACAGTACCCTCCAACGACTCCAGTCGACGATCAAAACCACTTCGCCATCAAGAGAGGTAATTGTACTTAGCGTCGGCATTAACCTACCTCCACCACGATAGCTAATTGGTACGTTTGGAACACGTAGCTCTTTTTATGACTTTTTTATCACATCATCCGTGATTTATAAACAATCATCAAGCTACAAATGTCGTTTAATATCCAATTCACGCTACTTCGGACATATCAACGAAGGGGAATTATAAGTACAGAGGGGAACCCTTATCCTTTGGTCTGGGCTGCCGCCCATTAGTTTGTACTCCTTCACCAGGAAAGCCAATACGATAAGATTTATGTGGAATAACAACAGAGAGAAGAACAGCTTGTACTAAAGGAATCTATAAGATTTCGTTGGTCATCAAAAGTTCACTTTGTGTTCATAAAAAAGGTATTGAAATCAGAAGGTCAACTAAAAGAAAAAAGAAAAGAGCTGTCCATTGTTGACTTTTTGTTGTGGAGCTGGTTTCTATCTAAATAACCTAAAATTTTTTTATTTTTACGGCGAAGACTATTCAAAAAAAAAAAATTGAACACTTCTGGTTTTCTCATATGTGTAGAAGAGGGTCCTTCGCCTCGTGTAAGATGTTAATTGCTTTTTGGATGGTGTCTGACAGACTTGTATTGGAAACTGATTTGATACTAAGCGGCATGTCGCAGGGCTTTCCATTTTTCTCATCATAGAAAAATGGTATTGTAAAAAACGGAGGTAAAGTTTGATCTCCATCGGGAAGGATGACCACACCTATTTTCTGACCCCCCCCCCTGACTCACCGATGAGTCATCTTATGCCAATTGAATAAAAAAAAATGACACCGATGGAGGAAAAGAATAAAGCTTGCATATGATAAATGTTTGAATTCCACTAGTGGAGGAAGAAAAGTTCGTTCCTTTTACATTTTGGTTCCTTTATTTACCAAAATGTAAAAGGAACGAACTTTCTTCTTCCTCCACTAGTGGAATTCAAACATTTATCATATGCTTTTTATTTTTTCTCTCGGTGTCATTTTTTTTTATTCAATGCTTATAAGATGACTCATCAGAGTCAGGAGGGGGTCAGAAAAACAGGTGGTCATCCTTCCCGATGGAGATCAAACTTTACCTCCGTTTTTTACAATACCATTTTTCTATGATGAGAAAAATGGAAAGCCCTGCGACATGCCGCTTAATATCAGATCAGTTTCCAATACAAGTCTGTCAGACACCATCCAAAAAGGAATTAACATCTTACACGAGGTGAAGGACCCTCTTCTACACATATGAGTTCTTTTACATCCACCACCAGCATATATACTCCCATCAGCTTATCATAGAAGAATCAAGAAACTAAGATATAACTGAATCCTGTTTATGCAGCTTTATTTGTTAAACTTTTAGAAGCAAAACTATGCGCTTTACAAAGATTAAACTGCTCGAGGTAAATATAGAGCTCACTGAGCTTTCATATCTAAAAAGAAAAAAAAATTAAGATAAGGAAATGTATCTAGAAAAAACCTGAAGGAAACTATTCAGAATGGTGAACCAAGTTTATGTGCGAGGCAGAAAAATCTTTCCTATATGATATATCAGCTGTGGCAGGACAATTTAGATGCACTTTAACATTTAAAGGAAAACAGTGACAACAATGGAAATATAGATGTGAAAGGTCTTTGTCCCGAGAAACCACTGACAATACTTTCGCGTATACTGATATCTTTTGCAACATGTTCAAAGAAAATAGCTAGGTAGAAAAAAGAGAATTCATCTTCAAGTAAGTTTATTTATTTATTTATTTTTTGATGACAAAGAAAAAGAATGCACTCGCAAGTGAGTTTTTTTTTTTCTCTCCCCAAAGGAAAAGAGTACAGCATGGAAACGGTTATAAGGTCGACACTCTGAGACAGTTAATTGTTGATGTACATTATCGAAGCTGTCACAAACCTCGCTGCCCTTTAGTGGTTAGTACCATTAGTACGCCTCACGTAATGTACTGTACCCACTACTAAAGATCAAGGTCTATAGATGTTCCGAGCGTCCCTTCTGACCCTGGCTGCTCGCCCACTTTTTGTCATTTTGCTTAACCTTCATTCTTGCTTCCTTTCTTCAATTTTTTCTGTACAAGGTCTCTAACCATTACTTTTTAGTGCACCTGTGGGGTTTTCTCCCAGTCCTACCATTAGATCCCTGTACTTCATCTTCATATTCTCCTCTTTGTCTTTACTGATGAATCATTATGTGAATCTGATTCTTGCATGACTAATTTTTTTTTACCAAAAACATTTATTTTCTTTACATCTGTTCTAAAAATAATCTTACCTGTCCTAACAATTCAGGTTAATCACTCATTATTCCTTGCCTTATTCGTTATATTTTGATTTATCTACGCTGAAATCTTACAACCCATTCAAAATTTACTTATACTCATCGAAGCTGAATGTGTTGATCCAGTAAAAAAAAAAATTATATATATATATATATATATATATATATATATATATATATATATATATATATATATATATATATATATATATATATATATATATATATATATATATATATATATATATATATATATATATATATATATATATATATATATATAGTAATGAAGAAGAGGGGTGATCTAAAATATATTTCAATACTTGTTTTTAATCATCCTATAAGTTGTTATATTTCTAAATCTGTAAGACCGTCTTAAAGAAAAATTAAAGCCCTCCAACATTCAAAAGGTGATATACATGGGGCGTCCGATTCCAGAACTTCTGTGGTTTCAGACATATTCGAATGCTTGGCCAATAAGCTATCTAATTTTTAAGTCTATAGAAATAAGCAAAACCTAATTTAGTCTACTAAGCAATTTTGTGTACTCAACCAGGTAACTTTTGCTTAGGTTACTTAATTTTGAAAGGCTATAATTTCTGAAATTTCATTTAATCTATGAAGTGATTAAGGAAACGAGTTATGATTAGTAAATTTCATTTCGAAATACGTTCAGTATAATACTTTAAAAAAACGTAATTACTTAACTGAGCCGGTTAATTATATCAGCTTAGAGTAATAAGGTTAACTTGTAGTGCACCTAATTACCGACTGTAATCTGATACACATGATTTTTTTCCATTTACGTCATCTAATATTGATAATGAAACTCATCACGTACTTATTATTATTATGATAAGACTTCATTGTGTTCAAAGCACGCAGATCCTATCTCCTTATATGTATAGCCTTTCTTTATTAAATCATATTACTTATATATTTTGGAGCATTTTAAAAGTTGATTCAAAAACCTTACAAATGATGCACATCTCATCTGTTATTTCACTTGAGATTATAGCACCTCTTAACTTTATTTAAGATTTTCGAATAATTAGACATTTTATTAGTATCTATTTTACCCATTTTAATTATTAACATTACTTTATATTTGTATTCCAGTGTTTCTTGCTCTTCCAGATCTCAGGAGACCTCTTAAGCTACTTAAACCACATTACCTGAACATTAAAGTAAGATCTACACATTTTACACGTTTTCATTGCAATGCATATTTATTTGTGTTAATATTCTGGCAATTCTAATAGGGCCACAATATTTCTCACAGGGAACTGAAAGGGTAATTAATGCAATAAAGTTGAAAGAAAAATCACGTTTATTCAGGGAGGAAAAAGAAACGTCTGCTTTGCTTGAATTTCAGTAAGGAGTAGCATCTTTTTAACAATCACAAGGATCTCGAAGTTTTTTTGTATAATGAAGGTAACTATCATATCGAGTGGGGAAATCAGTCAGTTTCAGACTGGAAAACTTTCTCGTAATTAATAATCCTGTGGGATCTGAATATCAAGCTTAAAGCCTGATAGAGTTGAGAGTGGAGCAGATATAAACAATCTGCAAATATTTTTGTTGCAGTTACCGTATTACACATAGGCACCAACTCATTTCATATTTTTCAGTGTTACATAACATGTATATCAAAGTGCATTCTGCCATTTCCTTTTTTTTTACATAAGCTACAGAGGGTACATGATGCAATAAAAGTTTTTGTTCAAAGCTATCGGTTAAGAAACAGTTAATTTCAAAAAAGGAAATCGAGAGCATAATGCACATTGCTAAGCTGAAAGACCTTTAGTACGAAACATTAAGTTACGATGTCAGAATTGTATGAAAAGGACTTAAGGAAAACAGAAGAAGGCGTTGTTTATACTCCTTCTTCCCACAAATTTTATCTTTTTTTTTTATAATTATGGAAGCGATGGTTTCATCTTCCACGGCATTGGTAGCTACAACATACACTGTGATTAGGAAATGTATTGTTTGTCCCTCTTCCAGAAATCCAGTTCAGTCAGAGAGCTTTGACTCGCGTCTAACTGGAAGATTTGTTGCTAGCCATGCATTTTGTACAGCATTAACTACTGCATACTAATACAGGACCTTACTGGCATAGCCCAGTGACATTCAGGTTAATGTAAAACGTGTTCCCTTTGCATTAATATTGATACCAGTGCTCTAGTAAATGAAAAAGACCGAAATACGTCGTTTGATTATTTATACATACACTCTACATTTTTAATGTCTTTATTTGTTTGTTTATTTCTAATTGTTCAATTCTTGAAGATTTTTAACTCCCTGCTCCTATTATCGTATTCTATCTTGGGGTGTTTAAAAAAAAAATACTGATAATAGGAATCGTATCTCCTCAATAACCGACTTATTCCTCCTCCAAACGTTTCAACCTCCCCAGAAATATAATCAAGAATGAAGTGTCTATTAGGGAATCGATCTGAAAGATTTTCATAATTTAATGGTGGTCTACTTTGATGTTGAAACACGAAATTATGGTAACTACTGAAATAATTTGCAATAAAGAACCAGAAAAATAGAAGCCAGTATAAACATAAGAAAGTTAAAACAGTTGGATATGAGTATAAAATTAGGTTAGAAGAAGCACTTGTTTTGAAATATTGAAATGATTCACTCAGAAAAATCTAGGAAAGTAAGACTTTACAGCTAATAGATACTAAGCAGTGAAATGGCTTTTAGTTTAATTCACGAGCTTTCCAGGTGTTCCAAGAGTAGGACTGAAGCATATTGATAATGCATGGTAAAAATCAACTGAGGATATCTTATGTATAAGCTATGAAAATGGTTCAGTAAATTGAACTCCAGTGGAAAACAGAAACAAGGGAATGAGTATGGTCTTGTAGAAAAAAAACCAAAGAGAAGATTGCTCAAAAAGCTCAAAATGGCTTAGCAATGAAAGAATGAGTGATGAAAGATAACAATAAACTGTCATGGAAAAAGGAGAAACTACTTTGTTTACCTAGGAAACAAACAACCAACAAATATTTTTGTTCCCAGGTATATATTTGTCCTGGCAAACATTGGTGAATGCTGTTTGAAAATGCATTACAGTTCATCAAGAAAAGACTGAACAAACATAGAAACAGTCTAGACTTAAAATTAAGGCTGGTCTAAAAAGAAAAGTAAATCTCAGGATACCTTGAATTGTCTACAATGGAGAGCATCACATAAACAACAATAAGAATCATTCGGGAAGACATTAAAGATTCCTCAGGTAATGGAAGAATCCATTACATCGTGCCCAGAGACCCCACCAATCTCTTATCGGAAAACCTTTCTTGTAAATATCCCCTTCCCTCACCATTAAGAAGGACTCTAATGGTTCTTAACATCGACCCTGTAAGTGCTTGCTTCGATACGCTGCTGAAAATTTTGTGAAGATTCTTTTTTTTTTATCTGTAATATAACGTCCCAAATAATTTTTCCAGCGTTATAAGTTCTAGAATATGAATGGATAGTTAGCTGTTAGTTTTAGAGAGACCATATGAAACTACAACGGCCAACAACTCTTCTCTACTTTCCCCAAGAGCACACAAACGTACTTGGGACTTTGTTGTGAATAACATATTTCTATTATGACCATTCCTCAAAAGTATAAAATTTATATTTTTCCTATCTGCAAATGATTATCACTATTATTTTGTTATAATAAGTTCCATTCACACGCTTTACCTTCAATCAAGAGAATGATTATACTATATCTCTTATTTGAAAGCTTCAAGGTATAACAATAGTAAATGAACAAATGCAAAGACCATCTATCTTAGATATCAGTGGTTCACAGATGGAATATAAATTCCTTAAACGCGTCTGCAAATTCGAGCATTATAGGCTAAAGTTATAAAGTAATTTCTTAGACTGGTTATAAAAGGGTTAGCCTTAGGCACTGGAAAATGGATGGCCAACGAATTGTTATTTACTAAAAGGTCGTTGTAATATGACCAAACACTGCCTAAATACCTGATCGGTATAGAAAATATAATTATGTGTTTTTGCAATATATTAGAGTAGATCTGCAACGGATTGCCGTAGCAGATTAAAACACGTAGGAAACTTATCGCACACATGTCACTTACAGGTTGAAAACTAGTCAACCACCAAATGCTGAATAATCGTATGAGTCGCTGATTAGAACCACCAATAAGTTGTTAACTTCTAGAACTTTAATACTACATTTAAAGTGCCTTAGCTTTACTTTCCTTCTTGATGTTTCACTTCTGTTTCTATATTTATTTGTTAGTTGATCTACAACTGTCATCATTCTTTTGTTACTTTCCTTTCCCTGTTTTTTATTTTTTATTTTTAAGAGTCTTACATAAGTATTCTTTGTTGCGAATCTTTCAATGTAAGTTAAGTGGGTCCAGGGAAGATAGAAATTCATGTTGGTTGGTTGTCGTGGAAGAAGTATTGTTTCTGAGACTGTTCAGTTAATTTATAGATGTCAGTGAACTTTATATACTCAGAAAATGAGATGTGGATGGAATATGGAATGATAGTGCTTGCTGATGATGTAGAGCTGTCTGGAGATGTATAAAGATATTCTGTAGAAGCTAGTAAAAATGCCAGACAGTATTTACAACATGAATGAAGCAAGTTATATGTCAAGTCTCATTCAACGTTATTTAATGTATTTTTACAAGAAATATCAAAGTTCTATCTCTTTCAAGGTGGCACAAGACTTTAGTCACAGTTTTTCTTTGAGAGTGACAAGGAAATCATCCTGATTTTCAAGGATGTACATTACAGCTATCAACAAACAAACGGTAATCGGTCTCAGCTATGATTCAAACCATATTGCGATTAAACTCAGTTGACCATTGCAAGTTCTTGGCTAATGATAAAAAAAAAAACTCTTAAAGATTTCAGCTGCTGACACCGAGAGAACGACAAAATTCAAGAAAGGTGTATCATGCTAATCAGTATCGAAAAAAATACAAAGCTGCAAGAAGACAGATATGAGTGCATGGTGGCTCAATGATGTTCGATGTCCAGCTGTCTGTGAAGGTATATGAAAGTACTGAAGCTATGGTATTTTCACACACGCACACACACGCACACACTCTATATATACGTGTGTATGTGTATATATATATATATATATATATATATATATATATATATATATATATATATATATATATATATATATATATATATATAGAGAGAGAGAGAGAGAGAGAGAGAGAGAGAGAGAGAGAGAGAGAGAGAGAGAGAGAGAGAGAGATTTAATAAAGCTTCACTCTACTGGCAACACATTTTATGAGTTTGCACAGGAGTAAAAGGAATATTTACTCTGCCGCTAACGAAATCTAAGACGGCTGATAAAAACAGAGCAGCAGCTCCCATCCCTCTTGAATCTTAAGAGACACAGAAGAGAAGGAATATCCTTTGTTTATTTTGAGCCTCAGTAATTCCTGTTATTTTTCTGCTTATTTTTTTTTTCTCCTTTTCCGTTTCTTACATCTAGAGTGCCAGTAAGCCTTAAAAATCTTAATTTGACAAAGGACTGTTTGATGCGTTCGGGAATAATGTAATTTACTCTAAAGGATTTATTATTATTATTATTATTATTATTATTATTATTATTATTATTATTATTATTATTATTATTATTATTATTCCTGAACAAGACAAAAGTTCATAATTTTCATGGCAAGTTTAGACGGATTAGAAAACTGATATGTGAATGAGACTTGGATCATCCATGAGAAATAAATATTTTCTTTCTGTATTTTTTTCTCTAAAATGAATTTCATCTTTACATTTTATTCTTGAGTAGGCAAGCATAATTCTAATCTCTCTCTCTCTCTCTCTCTCTCTCTCTCTCTCTCTCTCTCTCTCTCTCTCTCTCTCTCTCTCTCTCTCTCTCTCTGTAGGCTAGTCCAATATATAATGCTTATTCTTTCCAAGTCACATCTCTTACTTTGGGACTCTGTTGACAATAAAACGTACTTAGTTGATAAATACAGTATTGATAAACAAACTTGCAGAACATCTTTAAGCCATCCAATCTTTCATTAAGAAAACTAATTCGAGAGACAACTTTTCAAAACATCTGACTTGTATTTCATGTAGGACATGTTTTCTACTATAATATAAACCTTGTATCCTTTAGAACCCTTTTTCCTTTGAAAATATAAGATAATAAAAAATTTGTAATAAGTATATTAGAAAAATACGCAGTTGTCTACTACCTAGGTTTAAATATCTCTAAAAAGCAGATCGTAAGAAATACATCCTTGAAAAATTAATTCGTATAAATAATTAAATTTTCTAATCCTTTTGTGAGACTAAAGAAACTGATTTATTTAAATTAACAAATTAACACATTAAGCAATCCGACTACTGTAAAAAAAAAAAAAAAGTAAATCATAGTAAAGATGAATGAAAACCTTGAATCATCTTCTTTGGAGGACTTTTTCAATCCTCTAAACAGTAGTAATGTACTATTGATTAAAGTAATGACATTAATTTTCAGATGATTCAAATAATATCTCATTTACTGTTCTCAAAAGTTCTTTATCTTTGTTTATAACAAGACAGTTTATTAACTTTTTTTTTATTTGAAGTCTTTATTCGCTTTCTTCTTTTATTTTAATTCCATTTATTCAAGTTCGCAGTAATAAAGAAACGTTAATCCACCAACGACCTTGCATTTTCATAAGCAGAATTTAATTATTAACGTAGTTGTTATATAAATGCAAAATATCTCTATTTCAGAGTTTACGTATTTGAAGAGAGTAATTCAGACTACACAAAGGATATTAATATATCAAATTAACTTTCCGAATTAGCCAGTGCAATGAATGTTTATTTGATTAATTAGGGTGCACTTCATTTGATTACGAACGAACAACAAAAATCCCACAAAAAAAATAACATTTGAAAATAATGCAAATTATTAAATTAATTGTCTCATACTTAGCAGACCATTCATCATAAAGATTCCTTTCCCCTTGACCAAAAAATATATTAAACATTTTTAGATATCAATTATCTGAACTCTAATTACCCGTTTACACTGTGAAAAAATCAGTGTCAATTAAGTATTAACGTTCAGAGACTGCAAACCTCTGATAAGGTTCAGCAATGGTGATGATAGCGATATATCATAACATAATGTTCCCTAACCTAAATTGATATAGGGTGCCAAGTGCTACCCATGCCATATGCATTTCGTTGTAGGTCATTTTCATTATTCTGCACGGCCCCTGCCATTACCCTCGTCTCATAGAGGAGGAGAGAGAGAGAGAGAGAGAGAGAGAGAGAGAGAGAGAGAGAGAGAGAGAGAGAGAGAGAGAGAGAGAGAGAGTTCTTTTCTCTCCTCTGATTATATTTCTATCTCTACCACAAACAGAACCATTTCTTTTCAAATCAAGAAACCCAAGCTGTGTCATGTTGCTTACGACAGTCAAAGAGACAAAATAATCTCCCTGACATAATTTAACAAGTAAAAAATTCACAATCGAGGGTTTTGCTGAGAATTTTTTAAAGTTTCACTAAAAAAAAAAAGGTTTAACTGATCAAGCTCTGTTTAGTATATTTTAATACGATTTTAGTAACTGTAACATATAAAATAAAATAATCCCAGGTATTATGTTTATTTTCCTCTCACAAAAAGTGTGTTAATCTTCTCTGAATTCATAGTCATGTTCTTGGATAAGAAGGAAAGTTAACTAACGAGAACATACAGTAAAGCACTGCTCTCAAAAAGTCAAAGTCAATAAAACACAAATAGCTCAAGTTTTTACTGCAATTTCAAAGAAAACCTGGAAATCTTTATAAATATGGTTTTTGAACATTTATGAAAATAAAATTCACTTTTCGGATCCAAGTTTCACATGAACCTTTGTAGAAGATGGAAATATTATCAAGTGATAAGAAACAGTTACTTCACCTTGACAGTGTCTGGATTGGAAAGAACTTTTACTTTAGAGTACTAATCCCTTTAGGCCATAAGAGCAAGAAAAAATCATTATTTTTGTTCTGGAGCTAACATAAGGTAATCTGTAATTCCCTCAAGAGAACGTGTAACATATTATTATTATTATTATTATTATTATTATTATTATTATTATTATTATTATTATTATTATTATTATTATTATTATTATTATTATTATTATTATTACTGAGAAGAAATATGTAAAGTATGTTTTTCTCTAAGTTTTCAGCTTCATTGTTTTGTACATCATTTAATCTCTAGTAACAAAATATTAAATTGCTGGAATAACTTTCGAAGTAATCTGAATATCACGGTATTATATTATTAAAAAATATTTTAGTCACTTCTATGGAAAATGTTATTCATTATAAGGGAATTTCAAATCCTTACCAGAAATGGTTAATGAAATATGTTATGAAAAAGCATAAAATATTTTGCTGCGTGCTAGACATATTTGCTAGTCACTGATGCTTTAAAAAATGAAATACAGTTATTAATACGAGAGAAATTTCACTTCCCTGGTAAACAAATGTTGTTGCATTTGTGATGACTACCCTCTGCTGACAGTGAACATTTATTTCGAGAATCCTTTTCCCGTAAAGAGAAGGTGTAGAAAGCAAGTAAAGATTTTCATTAGTTTCAATTGAAACTGGTATAAATAGAACATGTGAATATTGCAACAGCTGAATAGAATTTCGTGTTTCATCTGAAGCTGAAGTAATTGGCAGAAAGGGTCGTCATGTTGTCTATTTGTCTCTTTTCATACAATGTTTTATAGGCTCTTGGCTTTTTCAAAGAATATTTTACTTTCGTCTTTTCACTATATAAAAAAAATTTAGTAGAATTATCAAGAGGATACAAAGAATGTAAGGAAAAATTATATGCCGAACTTACAAAATAATAATAATTCTGAGAACAATTTTCATTTGTTCTTATTTTTCATACTTTTGTCTCATCAAAGACACCATAGATATTACAGAAACTGGCCCAGTTTTAATACTAATGTTCAAGGAAAGCATGAATGAAAAACTATAAAAAATAGAGACAAATCTAAAAGTATTCGCTATAGAATGATCATATGATTTATGATTGAACTCCACCATAGGCTGTGACAGAGACAAAATGATATTTTAATTGTTAGAATGAAGCTCGATTATTTTAACAACTAATGATTATAAAGTCAAGATTGGCTTCTTAAAGAACAGAGGGTGTTAAAAAAGGTATGTATTTATTGTGAAAGAATAAAAAAAAATCCAAAAGCAATAAGATAATGTTTGGGGGTTCATTTTATTCCACCCAATAATCAGTGAAATTTTAGTGTTTATCCAACTTTGGATCTGGTCCCAGGATTATTGTCTGTTGCCTCTTTAAATGTTAGCTTAGTTATATGTATCGAAGGATAACAGTAACTCTCCTCTGCTTTAGAACGTAAATATTAATCATACATGGAATCATGCCCTAGTGTTATTAAAAGAAAAAACTAAATGAAAAGAGTGTTTTGACAGTCATATTATTTGCTTTGTTAGAGGTTTGCAGTATCCGACTGTCCTTTGGTGTTCTGGATATTTATGCAATCTAGACTGATTTTGCTTATGTTGCGAAAATAATCTTTAAAAAAGACCATTACAACACCCGACTAGGAATTTTCTAGGCAATTATAAGTGTTTCATAAGCATGAATTTGATCCTTTTAGGCTAATGATGAAACACGTGTTCCTAAGCAGTAATTTTCCTGCATCTGCCACCCTTTTCAGATCATAATCAGTATGGATGGTTTTGTCATTTTCATAGCCTTCAGCCTCTGATGGGTCACCTGGCCATGTAACAATATCGAAGAATTTCAGTGTCAAAAGATCTTTGGACTGCAACTGATTGATTTATGACTACTAAAACTGGACTACAAAGGTATGTTATGTTCTACTGGTCACTTGAAACTACAATGACTGTCCATGATAAGTTGAAAAAGAACAAAGGCTATATACCTCGCGTAGGAAAGACTAAAGAATCTTCTCATAAGGTGATGAAATGTGTCTGTTTCATGGTTTATTTACCTGCCGTGTTAATTATAGCATTAACATCCCCAAGACATCTAATTTTTGTTGAAGAAACGTTGTGCAAATATTCAGGAAAACATCAGTAAAAAGGAAAAAGATTGCTCTTGTTTGCTTCTCAATTTATGTTTAAAATAAGAAGTACACTGAATCATATGAATTACTTGCATAAAGTAAAAGGAAAGGTAAGCATTCTTAAAATTGAGATTTTATAATATCTTTCCAACACCATCTGGCGGGGTATAAAACCTGGAATAATAGATATTTAAAATTTGGTTTAACATGAAAATTGGCAGCAGTAATTAATTCTCTGTAGAGGACCTATCATAGCTCCATCACCTTATGAAAAAAAAATAATGTTGTTTACGTGTGCTGCATTGATATGATAATAAAAAGTGAACTGTTTTTCTAATTAGAATTCCTTTTTTCCATAGCTGCTGCATATGGAGGAATGTTTAGCCTGAAGGCTAGGTATCCCGTTTAATTAAAACAGATGGTTATATGCTGGCTTTTAAAAATTTATGAAAGGAAAAAAGTATATGATTTAGAATTAGGAGGCCGAATTTGGTTATATTTAGATGAGTGACGTACATTTAAGAATGTTTGTGGGAAAAAGCTTTATATTTTTATGATTAGTATTGCTGATTATCAAACAGGAAAACTATTTAAAAACTATTTGGTTGAAGGCAAATATCTGAAGACTGGAATCAGCTGAGAAAGAGGAGAATTTTTCAAAATTAAAATTTAGATGGAACAGAGACCACCTGATCATCCCGGTCCTTAAAATTGGAGGGGTTGCGGTTATTGCTTACTGTTATAGATTACGAAGTATACCTAAAACGTGTGAAATAACCAAAGCAGTTTCATTAGTTACTCTACCTTTGTTTTTTAGTGAAAGTTTTTCAACTTTTGCAAAATTCCTTATTACAAAATTTATCAACACTGAATTTAACGCAAAACTCCTCCACCTTAAATTTAACGCAAAACTCCCCTACATTGATCTTAATTTCAAGACTTTTTAAACTATATTAAATATAAAAAAAAATTAGATTCTTGTTTTGAAAAAACCCAGAATTAACCAAAAAATGTAGACAATTTCCATTACATAAAAGGAATATCTGATAGCATCCCTTTAACATGCCACTTTGAGTGAAAGTGATACATTCGCTATCAGTACATGATAACCATCTTCAATCACTGAGAAAATAAAAATCATTCAAACTAAGTAACAATGAAGTTCAAATTTACACACGAATTTAGTAAAACGGCTCAGTATAGAAGGTAACTCTAACTACAACTATCGCTAGGTGCGTGGAAATATCATAGAATGAAAAGATATATGGCTTTGTTATTATTTACACGTATATATATATATATATAACAGAAAGGTGGCAAATTACCCAACAATTTACAAATTTTAACAGTTGCCAAGAATATGTTACAGCAAGGATTTCAGTGACCATTAGTTCCTAACAAAATCAGTTAGAAATGAAACATACTTCATGACTTAAGCAAATTATATTTCATTCTTCCGAGTAATATTTATTTATCAAATTTTATATTATATCAAATAATATTATTAAGAATAAGCAAAAATACACACCATATATAGATGAAAATGAAAGATGTCCTGCTTTCATTATCACTCTGATGTATACAAAACAAAGAATAATAAGCCTCTTTGCAATTCTCAAAAACATAGGAATGTTTACTATTAGGCAATATTATTATTGTTATTATTCAGAAGATGAACCCTATTCATATGAAACAGGACCGCAGGGGCCACTGAATTGAAATTCAGGCTTCCAAAGAATATGGTGTTCATTAGGAAGAAGTAAGAGGAGGTAAAGTGAATACAGGAGGAGGAGATCTCACTTCTGAAAATTAAAAATAAATTAATAAATTAATAAGTAGGTAAAAAAGTATTAAAGTGCAATGAAAATAGTATTAGGATAGTACTGCATGGCATCTTCGCTTGAACTTTTGAAGTTCCAGTTGCAACACATCCTCAGGGAGACTTTTTAACAGTCCAACGATGTGAGGAATAAAGGACCTGTGGAACTGAGAAGTTTTACAGTGAGGCACATTTATTGCATATCGGTGCTGCTGTTCAGCAAATCTGGTTGCTCTTGGCAGGAAACGGGGATCAAAGATCAGCTGAGAATGAAAGATCTCTGTTCAGAACAGTTTATAAAAAAGTGACAAATAAGAGACCATCCACTGATGAGCCAAGTCAAGAAACCTACCACCATGACCCAGTCTATCTAAAAGAGATAAATCTCTGGCAGAAGCAGACATCCATGCCTGAGAAGAATATTCTAGTAAAGAAAGGACAAATGACTTAAAACAGTTTGCACTGATTTTACCGTTATAAATATATGGGGCCTTTCGTAAAATACCTAACTTTTGTGCGGCATTTGCTGAAACTTTCATTAGATGTTTCTCAAAAGTAACATGTGCGTCAAAAGTTACACCTAGAATAGCTAAAGCTTCAGACTCATTCAGGAGAGTCCCATCGACTTGGAGGGGAGGATGGGGGGGGGGGTGGAAATCTTTGTGAGATCTGCTATTCAACAGTGTTTTTGTTTTCCTCGAGTTCAGCCTCGTACCCCATCGACTACTCAGTTCACTAATCCAGTCCATGTCCCGATTGAGACGAGAGGCAGCCTCAGATCTCATAAGCGGAGACTTCAAAAAAACCCACAAGGGTTGTATCATCAGCATACTGAACAATCATGTTTTCCAGGCCAAAAACCATATCACTTGCATACACTAAAAATAACAATGGACGAAGTACCCTGTGGAACTCCAGATACAATAGGTCTACACTGGTTCTATGAAGATCTCATCAACAGCAACTCATTGCTGCCTACCTGTAAGGAAATCTTGATGTAAACCTAAAACATATCAACCTCTCCGAGATTCTGAAGTTTATAAATAAGTGCCTTGTGATTTACTAAATCGAAAGCGGCACTAAAATCTATGGCAATTATACACTGTATAGATCATATCTCTGTTCTCCAATAGCTCTTGAGCCGTTGGTTTTTGGTTGTGAAGTCCTATGTAGTGTTGGTGAATGGATCCATTTTTTCAATGGACCTGTAGGCATCTTTTTAGTGTTGTAGAAGTGTGACCAAAGTACGTTTGTATGGAGGGCAGGTAAAGTGGTGAAAGTCGTTGGTACCGTCTTCCTTGCTCTGGTTCGGGCTGGTATAGTTTCTCATTATGAGAGAAGCTGTCAAATTGGGTTTGATGTAAACAAGTACGTTAACCTGTTTGAAGGGGGCTTTAGACATTGTTCCTCTCTTGATAACATTGGTGACTGCCTTTTCCCCTTCCTCAAATCTATCACTGTATTCGGTTTGATGGTAAATTATAATATTTTTATCGCAGTCACTTGATTTTCTGGCTTCGTTGGTGTAGAACTGTTTGATACTTCTTTTTGTTTCTTCTTCAACAGTTTATACTAAAATCAATTATTTGTCAAGAGCTGTTTGACTCTCTCAATTTCAAGGTGGGTCTCGCACCATATGGAGCAGTGGATTATAGTTATCTTAATGTATGCATCCGCTATATCCAGACAATATGCTCTGAAGAGGTCACGGCGAATGACAGAACAGCTGTGATGTTGTGTTCCAAGTAAATGGTGTGTGTGTATTTTGGACTTCTAAACATTCTTAAAAATATTATTATTATAATAATAATAATAATAATAATAATAATAATAATAATAATAATAATAATAATAATAATAATAATAATAATAATAATAATAATAATAATAACTTGACAAGTGACTCCCATATAATCATGTTTCAGTACAAAGCTAAACCTATTCCAGTAGAAATACTGGACTTTTTCTGCCTCGTGTAAACAGCTATCTGTATTTTTACAATATTGACTAATAGACATTTATACATAGCTAATGGTGTTAAATTCCTAGAAGCATGGAAGTACACACGAATCTATATGCAGCCTAAAGGCAGGTCATGCGGATCTATCTGTCGTCACTTAGTTTAAATATTCAGCAACGGACGGCAGTAAGGGTTTTATCTACAGCGAGCAAAGTCATCTATATACATAAAATAAGTTTACAAAATGCGGTGATCTTGCAAGCTTATAATTGCTGTCTATGTTCGGCCACCTGGATACGCTAATCCTCTCTGCTGTCTAAGTCAAGTAAGGAACAATAAGTAACTGTAGCTTACTTTTGCTGTGTACATACATTCCTGAAATAATGAAAATGACACATTCACATGACTATACTTTACTACTGATACTTTCATTACATGTGGCTTTATTCCAGACGTACTTAAAAGTACATGTTTTCTTTTTTATCATCATTGGTTTTGGTGCCTCGCAAGGAATCAGCTTTCATTTGCATTAATTATCAAGTATATATATATTTTTTTTTTGCTTACTTCACGAATATTATTTATCTAGGAAGTAATCCTACGATTTTAATAAATTCTTTTTGTTTTACAATTCAGAACATTTGCAGCAAAAAAAAAAAAAAAAAAAAAAAGTTTAGGTTAATATAATTTGTTCTACTGGTTTTTACCACTAAACTTTTTTGCCCTAAATTTATGACACACTTTTTCTGTGACCTTATTCCTGTGATTTTATTACCGTCCACCATAACTTAGTGACCTTTTTTTCGGGCGCAACTCATTTGGGCGAATTTGGGCATTAGTCAATATACCATTTGGGCGACTATTCATTATACAGTTTGGGCGACAAAATACCAAAATCTGCAAATTGGCACCAATCATTTGGGCGAATCAGTAAGGAAAAAGAGGCAGGAGTATTTTAGGAAGATGTTTTCACGTGGTGATAACTCTGTAATAGGTTGGCGGATAACTCAGTAGTTAGATGGTTAATAATTGGCAGTAGTTATCAGCATTAGTTACTCATTACTCGGCTATGGAAGATAATATCTAAGAAAAACCGACGAAAAATATGCTTTGATATTTTCTAGCTTGTCTTTTTGTATAGACATATTTTGGAAAGTTTCGTGGCGGTGCACAAACAAAAACCAGATGTAAAGCGGGAATTAGGTGACTAACCTTAGCTATCCGAAGTTTGCAGATCGTAGCCAGGATAAAAGGAAGACCGATTTTAAGTTCTTGTCCTGGCGCTCTCAATTCTAAAGCGAACCAAATTTACTCTCAATTCTAAACCTAAAGTATTACCAAGATATGGCAAAACTAAGGACCAGAAGCAGAACCCCATCCTCACGAAATCCTTTGAGCAATTTGAACATACAAAAACATTAGAGCCAGAGACATGGACACCAACTAATTGAACAATGCATCATGCAAAAATCCTGCATTGCTATCGCCTCACTTATCTGATGCATACAAGTCCAACGCTAAAGCCTGTGTTGTAGTAACCATCGACAGTCACTGTAACTTCAACTATTTATAGGCAGAAGCAATAACCACTCCCGCGACAAATTAGACTATCACTATTGAGAATTTGCTGCCTGCTTAACTTTTTTACAAACTAATAATAACCCTTACATAGCAATTTGGACTCAATTCAACCCCGTTTGATCCTTAAAATATTTACTTGCTATCTCAATGTCAAAAGTGAATTTTCACTTCCAACTAATATCGCTCAAGTCACTTTTACAAGTGTTCTCAGCCGATGCGATCTCCAGATCATAAGGAACGATTTTAAACAATTATTCCTGTCATCAGAGGGGTCAAAATGCATTATCACTTTGCTGAATATAAGTTTAAATCAGCATAGACTATTGCAAGTAAATATCAAAATTGGGGGTTAATATACTAGAATTTCTTCAGAATTAAAAACCATTATTTCAGTTACTTTATTTCTCATATCAATTTCCCCATCTTACTTCTGTTAACCAATCAATCAGTAACTACCACTCCCTTTATTTCATATACCTTCTTTGTCTTTCAAGGAGTATTACAAAGTCTGCCCCATCACATGACATTTTGGGGTTAAAGAAATATACAAAGATTTACAGACATATATATTAAGCTGGTCTTCATACATGTAAATACTATTACATATCCAAAGTAGTCAGATTAAAAAATTGAATAGAAGGTAGAGCACAGCATCTACTAAGTTCTAGTTGTCTGTGTAACCAAAGTCAGAGCACTTCGAATCCTCACAGGGTATGCGCAGCGTCTACAAGTTGTCTGGGTAACCGAATTTAGAGACTTCTAATCCTCACAGGATATGCACAGCGTCTACAAACTGTTCTAGTTGTCAGGGTAACCGAATTTAGTGCGCTTCGAACAGTCACAGGACATACATAACGTCTACAAGTTGGAGTTCTTGTTGTCTGGGTAACAGAAGTCAGAGCTCTTCGAATCCTCACAGGATACTCAGTCTTAACAAAAAGCATTGCTTTCCATTAGTATTCGTGTCGATGTTATGGTCTGCTGCAGCTACACCAAGAGCCTGTGCATAAGTAAAGTAGTTTGTTTGATTTTAGAATATACTAAGTTTCCATGACAACCTACCCTCTTAAAGTGAAAATAGACAGAAGTTAGTCCCAGCAGCTACTCTAAGGTTATTATAATTAATACTATATCGTATGAGTAAACTTAACCATTAACAATCCCATGTATTAAGTATAATTGTTACTTCAACTGCAATCAACTTCCACATTAACAATCCCATATATTACTACCATTGTTCCTTCAAACTCCCAAAAAGACAACAGGATGGAGAGCGCCATCTTTGAAGATATATTTAACAACCACATCTCACTCTAGCGCCACATCTCACTCTAGCGCTACGTAACTATAAAAGGTGCCATGCAATGCAAACAATATCTGTTAACTTTCGTCCTTTAGTATACAGTTTTGTTTGAAGCTGCACAACCCCACGGGGCGAAAAATTAAGTTGGGGAATTCAGAATAAGAAAGGGGTTCCCGAAGCCAGCTTCGGCGCTGGATGAAAGGTGGATGAAGGTAGGGGTCAAAGAAAATATGCACTGCAATCTGGACTATTTCTTAACAAGAAAGTTTGCTTGAAGAGTAAGAGGGGGGAGGGTGGGAGTGTTGGGCGCATTGACGGAACGAATTAACAAGACCGCAAAAAAATTGAATTACAATTTCCACTGTTAACCAGCCTATTAAAATACCTGAAAGTCCACGACATCAGTGTCAAAAAATTACTTTAACATCCCAAGACCTAGGCCTCTTAGAAAATCGTTAAGATCCACCTATTACCTGTCTAGTTCCTATTTAATAGTGGGAATGAAATTCCAAGTTATAAAAGTAATGAAATTCCAAGTTATAAAAGTAATGAAATTCCAAGTTATAAAAGTAATGAAATTCCAAGTTATAAAAGTAATGAAATTCCAAGTTATAAAAGTAATGAAATTCCAAGTTATAAAAATAAGTCCGAATTACCCTACTCTATTCTCAGCTCCACTAATACGTTCAAACTTTCATCCCATGACCAAACAAAGGGCTCAAGTACTGTAATATCCTCAGCTATTAATAACTTGCCCTGTCAAATGTCTCCCTAGGTCTGACTATCGCATTGTTTTACCCCAGTCTATTCCCAGCATCCTTAAGAGTAACTTGATGATTTATTACTTTTATCTTATTACCTTTATCCTAACCCCTCCATCTATATAAAATTAGCACGTTCTTTACCCTATTCTAGCCTATCCTATATTTCAAGTTCCATATCTAACTTCCCATTAAGTCCTAGCTACAAGAAAACTATCAACCTTGCAGTTCTAACCTAAGTAAAGAAGTTGGTTGGTTTGAAATTCCTGTTGTGCATGGTGACAAAGTCACCATACTTGCCTGAACTTCCTGTTGTGCATGGTGACTTGGTCACCATGCACAACATGCAAGTCCACCTTTGCCTGGCAGGTGGCACCGCCACCCCGGCAAAGGTGGACTTGGGAAGTGGCCAAAGAAAAAATGAAATTACACGCACACATTAAACTAACAAACGTCCACGCACACATTAAACTAACAAACGTCCACGCACACATTAAACTAACAAACGTCCACGCACACATTAAACTAACAAACGTCATTAAACTAACAAACGTCCACGCACATTAATTAACAAACGTCCACGCACACATTAAACTAACAAACGTCCACGCACACATTAAATTAAACTAACAAACGTCCACGCACACATTAAACTAACAAACGTCCACGCACACATTAAACTAACAAACGTCCACGCACACATTAAACTAACAAACGTCCACGCACACATTAAACTAACAAACGTCCACGCACACATTAAACTAACAAACGTCCACGCACACATTAAACTAACAAACGTCCACGCACACATTAAACTAACAAACGTCCACGCACACATTAAACTAACAAACGTCCACGCACACATTAAACTAACAAACGCCCACGCACACATTAAACTAACAAACCTCCACGCACACATTAAACTAACAAACGTCCACACACACAAACTAACAAACGTCCACACACACAAACTAACAAACGTCCACACACATTAAACTAACAAACGTCCACACACAAACTGACTTTTGATGCTAATGTATGTATAACTAAACTAATAAAAAAAATTAATACTTTAAAACAAAGTTCTGAAGCTGAAATAAATCCTAAATTTTATTGAAATATTAAAACTAGAAAAAATTTTAACTTTTACAATTTTAAAGAAAAAATATTTTCAAAATTCTCAAAACTAAGGTTTTGAATCTGAAAAAATAAACCAAATACATTAAAACAAAGCCTAAACTTAAAATATAAACTTCCGAGTTTTGATTCTGAAAAAGCTAAGCTAAAAAAATGTTTGGGGGGTTGCTCAATTCACAACTAAAAAAAACAAGAAATACTCACCCATTAATCCTGTTTTGTCATAAGGTATCGGTACATTTAAGACAATTCAGTAACTCATTGTGGCACGCTTATTTAATGACACACCCCGACCTGAAACAAGAAAAATATGTATTAAAGCCCAAATGTTCTAGCAAGTGGAAAGAAGCAAAGGTTGACTATTGGTTACAATCAGCTGGGCCATCTTATAAGCTTTAAAATACTATGACAAGGAGCAGCAACCAAGGCTTTATACTGATAAGCGTTATTACTAGGTTATTGCCACTTAAGCCTATAATAATTAAGTTTAAATCAACTTAATATACCCCATATTAGGAAGGCTATGGTAGTCGAGTTAGGCCTCTCTAATCTTCAAAAAACTTTAAACCCTATTGCAACGTTTAAGACTTGCTCTATCGCAGTATAAAGTAAAAATGAAAATATCTGTAGCACTGCATAAGATTGCTAGTATAGTTCAAAGTGCATAGAATTACCACTCAAAGCAATCTAGTTCAGCTTAGTAATAAGCAGCTTCAAAACAGTTTTAAATACCATGTTGAAAGGCAATCTACAACAATACCTAACATAATAAAAATTTTGGACAGGTATTGTAGGAATTTACAACAAAGAATCGAAAATACCAATATTTGAAGATACAAAACCCGCAAACGGAAAACTTTCATACGACAACTGTATGTCAGTTTATTTTGAACAGTCATTATAGGAATTTACAACAAAGAATCGAAAATACCAATATTTGAAAATAAAAAACCAGCAAACTAAAAACTTTTATACGACAATTGCATGTCATAGCTCAAGTACCACAATCCACGTAACTATCCGAGAAATATAAAACCCAAAACTGGCAATAGCATCCACTCACCAACCAAACAAACCTTAAAGCACGACTTCACGCCTAAAATCTTTCAAAGTCTATTCATAATGCGACATATGTCAGAAACTGCTCAAGTTTCTCTAGACCTCAAATGAATATTGTAAACAGAAGACATGCCTAAAATCTTGCAATCTTGCAAAGTCTATTCATAATACGACATAAGTCAGAAACTGCTCAAGTTTCTCTAGACTTCAAATGAATATTGTAAACAGAAGACATGCAAGTGAAGCAAATGGGTGATTTGAACCTAGAACAAATTGTTAAGCCAGCATTTGTACACTGCGCACGAAGACTATACAACAAAATACAGCCTTAAGTGAAGATCATACAAGATGGTAAATTTTAAAAAAAGAACTACTCTCCTACTCTGCACGAGATGCGATACTGACGAGAAAACACAGAAACAATAATAAAATATAAGAAACACCTTACTTTGAAAACGTACAAGGGCCCGTCAGAGAGGGAATCATCGCTGTGGAAGACTGTACATAAAACCAAACGAAGTGAAACCAACAATCCTCCAGTACAGAACAGCCGAGATCCCAAACACAAATGAACCAGAACGTCGAGTTAGTATCAACGAAACCTGTCTTACCAAGCTGGAGACTCAACAACACTGAAACATGCTGTTCATGAGGATAACAGCCAACGACCGCTGCAACTGCCTGTTTGTGAGACGTCACTTTATCGCCCTTTCGCCACCGAAGAAATTTAAGGCTATGATCAGAAAATCGACATAAATTATTATTAATATATTATTATTATAATTATTATTATTATTATTGAGAGTTGCCGGGCACTCTTCCTTTTTAGCGAACTACCCCAATTAGGTATCCGTAGTTAGCCCATCTGAAATTATTATTATTATTATTATTATTATTATTATTATTATTATTATTATTATTATTGAGATTTGCCATTTACTCTTCCTTTTTAGCAAACTACCTGAATTATGTATCGGTGTCTGGTCTTTATCTGGAATAATAATAATAATAATAATAATAATAATAATAATAATAATAATAATAATAATAATAATAATAATAATAATTATTATTATTATTATTATTATTATTATTATTATTATTATTATTATTATTATTATTATTATTATTATTATTATTATTCTTGTTGTTACAGTTGTTTTCAGCAGTGCTTGGGCATATGCGTTCATGAATATTACTTTTTACTAGCGTACTTAATTTAGTATACTGTGCTGTGTTCATCTTATCGTTCATCGTATGTGGCCCGGAGCTGAAACAAAGGATATTATCATTATATTATTAGTTAATAATGGTGATATGGTCATAGACAAAAAATAGTATAGAACACTTTTGTTATAGCGATTCAACGGTGAGCTTATCAATTCGCACCGATGAATGCAAGGTAATTTTTATAATTAAATTTATTATTACTTATAATATAAAGGTGCATAGGTTCGTAATCTGCTACGGTAAAAGGCCACCTTCAGCAATTTGCCATATGGATTCAAGGCTTGCAGTGATAAATATATCCCGAAATTTTGGGGAAATTGAGATGGTAGGAGGACAAAATGGCATTAAATAAATCATTTATATCTGTCGTAACTAATATAATTAGTGGCTAATTCGAACAGTGGTCAATGAATTTACTGAAACCAGATCATATTGTTCGATCATCGCCTGGTATTCGAATCCTGTTTCGATAGTATTAGGTGGAGCTATTAAAACTATTATCATCAGGATTTATATATATATATATATATATACATATATATATATATATATATATATATATATATATATATATATATATATATATATATGTGTGTGTGTGTGTGTGTGTGTGTGTGTGTGTGTGTGTGTGTGTGTGTGTGTGTGTGATGTGTGGATTATGTAGATCTGAAAAAATATGATGTGGATTATATATATATATATATATATATATATATATATATATATATATAGATAGATAGATAGATAGATAGATAGATAGATAGATAGATAGATAGATAGATAGATAGATATTAACCCACCAGTATACTTTAATATTCAGTTCACTAAGCCTCGGGAATAACAACTTACATCCAAGAAGAATTATGATTAACAAATGTTTCGTCACCAGTTCTCAAGAGAGGTATAAGTTGACATCGACTCTGCTGTACATGCCTGTCGAACTCAGGTTTTGTACTTAGAATCGATATCAACCCATCTTCACCATGATAGCTGATTGGTAAATTTGTAACGCGTGGCTAATTATGAATGTCGAATTTTTCTTATACACCGACGGTTTTTCTTGTATTCACAAACATTAGGCCACAAATATAAAATATCCAGTTCACTACATTAGGTGGAGCGTTTAAAAATATGATCATATATACATATATATATATATATCTCACAAAAATATTTAGCCACAAATATCGTTTACTATCTAATTCACTATACCTCACGAACAGCTTACAACCAGAAGAATTATAACTGATAAGTGATTCGTTACCAGTGGTATTCGAAACGTTGCTTTATTTAGAAACAATGTTGTACTTTTGACCATGGGTGATGTACAGTGACTTTTGACCACTGACCCATCAAGAAAGTGTAAGTTGATATCAATTCTGCTATATAGGCATAATTCTCTTTTATTTTGATGGACATTAATAAGAGCATTCTCTACGATTCTTCGATATGAAAGCAGAAGGGTAGTCAGGTTCGGTGTCCCTATAGACATGTTCTTAATGCCTCTACGCAGGGGAGTTTTATTTTGCTGGTATATCCCTTATTTTGTTATGCCCATTGGTTTGAAGAGAGACCTGTCTTACTGGTTTGGTTGATGGCTTTTCCGCCGTCATAGTGAGGCAGCTGGTTGAGTTGTTTACAGGTGAAATCGACTCCTTTGTCTAGGTAACCGTCAGAACAGGCTCCTGGTCCTCCGAGAAAAAAATTACACTGATACCTCAGTCTTCATTGATATTGCAATGTCATGATAGTTAGGAAATGAATGCAGGAAATAGAGAACGCTGGTCTTGAACGTTGAAACTGTACTTGCATGATTCCCTATTGATATATCTAAGACGGCTAGTTCCTGTCCTTTTCTCATTCAGTTTTGAACGTAATGCTAGAAGTGAATTAATTTTGCTGCAAATAGATACCAAAATCACGTTCCAGAACGTGAAAATGTCATCAACGTATCGCACCAAAACCAGTTTGGGACTGAGTCATTAAGCTTGAAGAGGAATAGCAGGCTGCCTCTCAAACATTAAAATCTTTGTAACCCTTTCAGTTAAAATAGGGTATGTTACTGGTTACACGGAGCTTGATTAATTCAACTATTTTTTTCACTGCCTAGAGGAAATAGGTCTTCGTAAGGGGTTGATTTTTTCCCTTATGAAATTCAGGATGTCGTTTACAGGAATCTTTGTGAATAACGATTCCGCGTCCTCGCTTAAGGCCTGTTTACACGGGGATAGTTTACTGGCGTCAGCAAACTATCCCCGTGCAAAGGCAAAGTTAGTAAACTGTCCTGGAGAGTTTACTGTCCAGGATAGTGGCAAGTAGAGTTGAAATCCCGGCTACTTTACTGGACCACTACCGGACACTTGAACTACTGGCGCCAGTAACTATCCCCGTGCAAAAGCAAACTTTCCCAGTTGTCACTTGCCTTCAGAAGCATCATCATGTCAGAGAACTGGAATACCGAGGATATAATGAAGTTTTTGGATAAATACGAGGAATTTGAATGTTTGTGGAACATTAGACATAACGATTACATGAATCGATGTAGTTCTTCAAGAAATAAGATATGCTCTGATTGAATTGGAAGTAAACATTCCCAACCTTGATTTTTTAAGAAAGAAAATCAAAACTGAAGTGTGTTTATAAGCAAGAGTTAATAAAAGTGGACAAATCTAAGAAAAGTGGAACAGGAGTAGAGGATATTTATCATCCTCGACTGTCTTGGTTTAAGAGAGCCGATTCATTCTTACGGGATGTAACAATAAGCCTCATCAACAAATTTGCTAAGTTTCTTTTTTTTTTTTTTGTGCGAGTTTGAAAATCATACTCTATACAATACACATATGAAGCAACAAATAGCTTGGAGTGAAATGAAATTAGATATGGTAGGCTCTACTAGACGTAGCAGTTCCTCAAATTTCTCTTGGCTCATTCTCATATGCTTCTTATATTGTGGAGGATCTTCCTTTGCTAATTCACGAACTAAAGTACTAGAGCCTCCTAATATATCCCTCCTTTGAATCCATTTTCTCGCCCACATTTTGGGCTTCTTTTCTTTTTGATGAGCAACTGTACTTCTCTAGCGAGAATGACATAAGCAGCATCAATTGCTTCATCTATGTCAGAAGACATCTTGCTGGCTACTGGCGGCAACTTCTACCCAAAACACTGTCCTCGTGCAAACGCTATTACTATCCTAGAAAGTTTACTTGCCGCTAGTTACTGGCGCCAGTGAACTATCCCCGTGTAAACCGGCCTTTACGAGCGTTATGTCGTTCACTGTAATATTTAATTTATAGAATTTCTGAAGCGAGTCCTCTGCGTGTACCTAGGATATGTGTCAGCAAACCTGCTAAGTTTCTGATAGAGTAAAAATGAACGAGACTTAATTTCACAAAACTGGGAGTCAGAGAATGCTTTTCTTATGGGTTATGCCGAGTCCGTAGAAATATGGTAGAGTTGTTGACGAATCCAGGTAAAAAAGTCACAGAAAAAAGTCAAAGAAAAAAGTCATGCTTAGGGCGCCGATGCTGACCGAGTAGGACTTCCCTAACTACTGAACAACATAATCACGACGATATAAACTATATTGACCGGAGATCGTTGAGAATATGGAATCGATAGTCACAAAATTTATACTTGTACGGCAACTATCCATAGCAAATCAACCTCTGAATTACCTTATAACTACTGAATGTTCATTTTAAGATTGAGTTTTCGCTTCTGCTTAATTAAATCTTGACTATTTTTTTAATATTTCATTGTATATATATGAAGAAGTATGTTTGGAAACATGCGAAAGTTCATGTTATTATTACATTTGCAGATGTATATACAGCTATGATTTCGTAATCACCATAAATTCTTTAATATTTCACTATTGCACACCACTATATCCTTCTGAATGAACACACTCGAAAAAAGCCGAGGAAGAAATACCAATGAGGTTTATGCCCTGGGGAGGTGAAAGCCAACAGCTGGTGGATCTATGCCCAAGGAGATGAACACCAATGTGGATTATGACCACACCCAGATCGGTTTTCCTTATCCAGAATGTTGAAAAAAGGCTGAGTGTAGAAGTGAGAAAATATGAAAAAGTCAGACAAGCAGACATACAACAAGAAACCAGCACTGCAAGAACTGATAGAAAACACCAGAATAAAATGCAAAAACAACACATGTCGGTATCTGACAATAACAAAGGCTGTATATATAACAACCAAGCCGACGCTGAACGTCCAGATGGAAGGAGTTAGAGCAAGGCCTTCCCACCAACTGCCTGAGGTCACTCCATAACAATCCCCCAACCAAATACTTTAGAAGAAATCAACAAATTTATTAGACACATAAGAACAAGAAACAATGTAAAACTAATGTAATAATGTAGTTTCACAAAGGAATTGAATTATGTAAATATAATGTACATAATTAACCACCCCCTAAGTAACTAGGCATTGTAAAATAAATAATAACCCCAAATCCCTCCCCAGTCACATTCCCATCATACGCATACACACACAAATATACTGTATATGACACATTTCCTACCTTTGTAATCTGCAATATGTTTATATACTAAAAGGTCCTTCTGTAAATTCACTTCTACGAACTTTTTTTGTGTCCTTCTGTATTCGCGTATACGAAATGTATAATATTTTACCCTTCACTTGGTTATACTGAACTGAACTACACAGAAATTGCATGACTTCCTGTTCGCCACCTTTTGTTTACTGCCGTATCTGTGATAAACAGCAATTTGTCTTTTCTAACTGGGTTGTGGTAGTAACATCAGTTGTTACTGAAGCAATGATAGTTACCCCACGTGCAAACTATAGTTGTAGCAGTTCGGACATAAACAATGAACCAATAATAGCTTCGGCTTGGGAAACAGCAAATTGCTGTAATTCATAACTCACTCGCATTAAACAAAAGGTGGTGATACGAATTGGCGGGTTTTTATTTCAGTTCAATACAAGATGAGGAAGTGATGATAACTGCTCAAGTTGGAAAAAAAACAAAGCATTTGTTTCATGTTCGTTTTTATTTTATCCAGTTTCATTACTTTCTCGCTTTTTTCATTACACACACACACACACACACACACACACACACACATATATATATATATATATATATATATATATATATATATATATATATATATATATATATATATATATATATATTAGTTTGAATAGGTCCTTTTAGTAATTTACTAATGCAGAGAACAATTTTAGTAATTCTAAAAAAAAAAAAAAAATATATATATGTATATAAAAATAAATATATATATATATATATATATATATATATATATATATATATATATATATATATATATATATATATATATATATATATATATATATATATGAGTGAAAGGAAAAAATGTATCGTTGAGTCCCAATTCTACAGTTGGGTCTGTATAAAAAAGAAACTCATTGATACATTTTTTAAATTTTACTTATCCCACGTGGTTCGATGACGAATCTAGCCCTCAGTGCTGCCAACGCCGGCTATTAACTAAACACTAATGGGCCTGATGGTCACTTCTGTTAATTGCCTTGTGATTCATAAAATATTAATTTATTTCGACTGAAATATTTGCCATGACTATAAGTAAGGAATGTTCTATCTACTTACGTAAAATTTAGTACATCTGATTAACCAGAAAATATATTTTTTGACCTTTGAAGACAGAGCAAGAGAATACGAAATGCTAAAAATTATTTTTGGTCCTATTTCATCACATCTAAAACGGTGGTAGGTGTAATCTTATTTCTGAGAACTTTTAATATATACTGCAGGAAAAACTATCAGCTTTCCAATGGTACCACTTTGGTGATAATAAAAATTACATGGGTAAAATTAGGAAGCATTTTGTGGAAACTTCCAATGCGTCTGTTCACCCAGGAGTAAATGACCAAGACCTGAGCGTAAACATTTGGGTCGACCCGTCTGGACCGGAGAGGGTTAATTTGTTATTTGCGGAGACTGAAAAGCAAAGAACAGTGAGTTGCTTGATTCAAATTCCACAGATCAACATGGCCGGTATGCTCTTGAGTTCTGTGTATCCTCCAATTTTGTCCAGCTAATTGAGGAACCCACACATTTCTGGTAATAGATTAGACCTCATATCCACAGATGTTCCAGCTATTGTGAAGTCCAAGGTCTGCGAATATAAAGGCATCTCTGATTATTGCACCATTGAGATGGAACATATCTCTCAATCAGTATATTCCTAATTCCACCATTGGAAAAACGGTCTGGCTGAAATCTAGAGTCAATTGGGATTGCATTACTGAAGCTTGAAGCTTGTGAGCCACTTGATATTTCAGATGCCATATCAGATCCAGATCCTAAGAAGAAGCTAAATGAATTGGTGATGGCTTTTCAAGTGAGGTCATTAAATTTAGGACAAATGACCTGCCATGGTTTGATGACACCTGTAGAAAAGCTTACCAAGACAAAAATACCAAATTCAACACATGGAGACAAAATAATTCACATGAAAATCACAAAATTTTTTTAAAGTCTCGCCATGCTGGCAATAGATTTTATCATATAGCTGAGATAAATTACAATAATTCCTTAAAGAGGAAACTTTGGGCCAGACTTATCTTCTACTCTTCCACTAATAACATGATGGTAGATTGGCCACTGGCCCCAAGGAAAAAGCTGAACTGCTTCACCGAGCTTTTGAAGCTAAGCAATTAGCTGAGGATTTCCCTCTCTCTAATACTTGTCATACTGAACCTATTCTTACAAAATTTGCATTTCACTCTAGGGCTGTTAAGAAAATTCTTGATAATCTTGTTGGCTGGGGTGGAGAAGATCCTGATGGTTTCTTCCCTATGTTTTTTTTAAAAGGTTCATAGTGTGATGTCTTGCAAGTTTAGTAGATTCTATAGATATTTATGTCGACGTAGTATTTTTGCAGATGAGCAATACAGTGTCTGTTCCAAAGAGTAGGTATCTGCCGAATCCAGTATCTACAGGCCAAATTCTATTCTCCCTTATTTTTAAGCCACTATATAAATATGTGGAATCTAAAGGGCTGTTTGCTGATATTCAATATGTATATCGGAAGCAGTTAGGTACCTGTGATGCTCTTTTAGATTTAACAAGTCATTTGCAAGAGAACATTGATAAGCATTTTGAGTGTAGGGTATTTCAAATAGATTTTAGTGCTGCTTCCGATTTAGTGAATCACAAGGCACTTATTTGTAAACTTCAGAATCTTGGAGTAGGTGGATATGTTTTGGGTTTACTTCAAGATTTCCTTACAGGTAGGCAGCAATGAGTTGCTGTTGATGAGATCTTTAGCAAAGAAAGACCTATTGTGTCTGGAGTTCCACAGGCTAGTGTTCTTGGTCCACTGTTATTTTTAGTGTATACAAGTGATATGGCTGTTGGCCTGGAAAACG